>NC_052356.1:13289636-13589636 GCF_009727055.1 Benincasa hispida | reverse complement strand
GTAGTGTTGCGTTGGTAGAAATACCATGCGCCCGTCCTCTAGAAATGCGTTGCGTTGAGGGGTGTGTTGCACTAATGCATATGTTGTGCCCGTCCTCCACAAATATGCATTTGTGGTAATGGATGCATTACGTTAAACAATTAACATTGCGCCCGTCCGATTAAATAAAATAAAAAAAATGATAAAATATTGGCGGAGAGAGTAGTCGAATCGCTTCAGCTTCAGAGGGAATTATGACTTAGCAGACGAAAGGACGTCCTTTTTTCTAAATCATAATGGGAGGGGCATGGCGGTAGGCTTTTTGGAATACCGAAGCCTGCCACACAGTGATTGCGTTGGTCCCATCAAGGCCCAACCTATAAATCTCACCCCTTTCAACTGAGGAGCTCATTTGCATCTCTTTGCGAAAGAAAAACCTTAAAAAATTTTCTCTACATACCCATCCCTTTCCGAGCTTCTTCCTAAGACCAAAGAAATTTTCCAACTTCTTTCACTTCACTGAAAAAATGGCCGGACAATCTTCCCATTCTTCCTTCCAACCATCGTCCACTTCCCAAGCCCCCGTCACCACATGGGAGGCGGCTTTCCTTGCTGCTAGCGCCGCCTCACCGCCTAGCCTAAGCCTTCCCCAAGAATCGCCGGAAAACCTCGGCGAAAAACCTCTGTAGTAGCACAACCACCCACCAACCAAGAGGGGCCAAGCATGGAGAGTGCCCCTGCCACCAGACCTAAGGTGCCACTCCTAGTACCTTCGACTGAAAGCGAACTAAAACGAAAGGACGACAAGGAGGTATTTAGGAGTATTTTGAGCAATTTAGAAAGAGGGGGGGGGTTACTGGAGGCAGGAGTAGTGAACCAACCCCTGTCGTTAGAGGAGGTGTTGGCGGAAGCTTCGCGGAGAATGGGCCTGGCCGTTTCGGATCCTAAGGAGACTGTTCCAATAGACTCCAATGAGGGACCCATCAGGGCTATTTTGGAGGTTGTAGAGGCGAAGAAGTAGCCGAGGACGATTGAAGAGAAGAAGAAAAGAAAAAGTAAAGGAAAATGGGTGGAAGGAGATGAAGCCGCTTGGTTAAAGAAGGAGAAGAAAGAAAAGAAGAGGAGTGAAAGAAAACAACGTAGGTGAGAAGAGAAGCGCCTGAAGAAGAAGGAGGAAAAAAGGAAGAAGGCGGAAGGTCTAGATTTTGATGGAGAATCAACCACCACAAGGGTGGAAGAGGGGGTGTCAGCACAAGCTAGAGCATCAGCGCAACCACAAGTTTTACCCCCGCATACCAAATTAGTTGTATCTGAAGACAGAGAAGACCTTGACATCACCCCTCTTATGCGGTGTCGCAAGGAGAATGCGCCGCAAGGGTCCACAAGTGACCCATTATTCTTTCAACACATAGCAGAGGAGGAGGAGAAAAGAAAAAGAGAATTAGAGGAGAAGAAAAAAAATATGTCACGTGCGCACCAAATCATCGCAACAGGCGATTTGACCAGAAAACTTCACGATGAGGAGGTTCGCAGTGACAACGCAAGAGCGGTAGAAGAAGAAAGAAAAAGGCTCGAGGAATGACATCACATTGTGCTTGCCTCGGAGCAATTTGAAAGAGAAATGAGAGAATAAGAAGAAAAATAAAAGAAGGAAAAGGAAAGACGCCGCACAGGAAATGTGCAGCGCGTCAGAGAAAGTAAAAGAAAAGAAGTGGAGGAATGGAAAAGGGAAAAAGAAGAGCAACACAAGGCGAGAGAATGTTAAAAAAAAAAAAAAAAAAAATCTTGCCTTGCGTCTGCTCAAGAAAAGGGTAAAGCTAAAGTTGAGAGCAGCGAGCTTGCATCGACCAGGAGGCGCCCAACAACCAAGAAAGAAAATGATGATCTGTGGATGGAAATGGGCTTCTTTCCTGCGTTGACGCCACTACTGGATCTTATCACCAGTGTTGTGGTGGAGCATGGGTGGGAAAATTTCTGCCAATGTCCATCCATCATTATTCCTGCGGTAGTGAGGGCCTTCTATCACGGCCAGCTCCATGACACCGAAGATGCGGTGATCATCGAAGGGAGGGTAGTGCCGTTCAGCGCAAGGGACATCAATGAGCTTTATCAGTTGAAGACTTTCCCAGAAGCACTGGGTAACAAGTTGATTGATGATCCTGAAGAAGAGCATATGGAGGATACGCTGAAGGTATTAACGCAACCAGGTACCAAATGGTCGGTGTCATTAACAAGCATAAGAACCCTCGCCTACAACAGGCTGCTCCCAGAGGCGCGACTTTGGGTCTATTTGGTGAAACGACGACTCATCCCTACAACGCATGACAAAACAATTTTAAGGGATCGAGTTATGGCCACATACTGCATAGTACGTGACATTCCGATTGATATGGGCCAGCTCATTGTGAAGCAGATTCGATATTTTGTTGACCGTATGAGAGGTCAATACTTCTTCCCATGGACAATTTCAAGCTTGTGCCTCTCCGTGGGCTTAGGCATTGACGAAGAGCCCATGCCTGAAGTTCATGGCATCATCCACACAAAGATCCTGAGAATGCTTCTCAAGGATTCACCACATTGTCCCGAGCTTCCAACAAAAAGGCCCTTCATTGATCTCAATGTGCCACAACCACCAAAGCCAAAGAAGCAGCGCCGCAATGATAAAGGAAATGAGATCGTCCAAGTTAGTTCGCCGCAGAAGCAAACCAGTCTACCCTTGGACCCGTTGCCTTTAATCATTCGCCCACCCAACAAACAAAATGAGCCCTTTTCCCCTTTCCCGAAGAATTCACAAACCTCCTCCTTGCTCCTGATTCCAACCCCGCATCTCCAGTAGCGTCCCCTCACCATCCATCTCCACCTCACTTTTCACCCCCATCACCGCATGTTGATGACCCACACGGTTTGGAAGCAGGTCCTTCCGCTCAACCTCAAACCGATGCTGGTGAAACATCGACGGCGCAACCCACCACCGCATCCCTTGCCGCTGCCTTAGCCGATATGCGGGTCTTCTTATCTCAACAACTTACCTTCTTCTGCCATGCATTAACGAAGTTGCAGGAGAGCAACGCAGAGTTGCGAGACAATAATACAATGTTGCAACAGGCTATGGTTAATATTCAACACAACATCTTTACCATTCGCCTGAATCAAAGACAGATGACCGAACGCAACCTTGAGTACTTCAATTTCTTAACGGCTTATCTACATGATTCCATGGTGCCTCCACATCTACAGCAACCTCGGAAATTTCAAGAAGTGCCACAAATAGCTCCTCCGTAACATTCTCCTCATCAAGAGCCCCCGTCGCAACTCTAAATTTGGGGGTGTACCACCTTCTCCACAATTTTGCATTTTTTACGGCCATTCATTTTTATAGAAAGCTATACCTTGTATTCTTTTGTACATACTTACAATTTTTTGTTGCAATATTTATAATTCTTTGTGTACTTAGACAAATTTTATACAACTGATTAATCATTCTTTCCTTATGCGTTGGTCTCTTTACTTTTATCATCCTTTGTCAATTTATTGCGGTAATTCTTTTCTTTTCTTTTGCGTTGTTTATCTGCACTGCCATGATGAGTAGTATGCATACCCTTAGCAAAATTTCTTTATACGTTGCATTTTCTGCCTAACATTTAGACAATTCATTGCAATAGCTCTACTTTACCTTCTCTATTACAAGATTCTGCTCAAACCTTATTTTCAAAATTTTGACTAAGTGTTTTGTCTTTTCTGTCCAAAACAACGCAATGAGGACCTTACGCATCTCTAAATTTGGGGGTGGGGAAGGTCTGAGCAGATGCAATCAAGCGGATGCGATAATATCAGGCAAATGCGTCCATCATCATAAAAAAAAAAAAAAAAAAAACTTCGCTGTTAGCGCAAGGAAAAATCCCAACTTGATAAGAGTTAAGTTATGAAAGGAACCTGCTCGTAGTTGGATGTTTGCATGACACCCGTGGGAGCAAGCCAAAACGAAGGTAGGTTTCTAGGATCGACGCAGTATAAAAAAAAGAGAGAGAAAATAAAGATAAAAGAGACAACTCCTTTGACCAGCAAAAGTAAAACTTGGCTAAGCATCAAGAGTTGAAGTTGAAATAAGTACACAACCGAAGTTGGATGCTCGCATGACACCCGTGGGAGAAAGCCAAAACGAAGGGTGTAACCATGAACAACATTCTCTATACGATGACGCAAACCAGGCCACAGCATAAGAGACATACTTCGTTGTTTTCGCAAGAAGAGGTAAAACATTCTTCTCAAAACTAGAAGGGAACTTTGGGCAGAGGTTTGTCTTAGATAAGAATAAAGTAGAGTATGTTGAAGAAATGTCGAAGGATAGAAGGAACTTATAAGTTGAGAAATTATGTGGAGGTGGAGCAATCGGAGTAGTCGATCGACGCAAAGTTAGGATGAGAGTTGAGCTGAATTGCCTTAGTCGAGGATATGCTTAAGGACAAGCATATATCTAAATTTTGGGGTGTGAAAACTTGTAGAAATACAATATATTTATACCCTTTTTATTTAGATTATGCGGAAAAAAGAAGAAAAAATTGCGTCAACAGTATAGAAATTGGCTTAGAAATACGAAAATTGTAAAGTGTCGTGAGCACACCCGCTAACCCCATTGCGATGGCAAAATGGAATGTCCAAGTCGTTGTTTTGTAGGAAACAGGCCACCGAATGCGATAATCGCTCGAGGACAAAAATGACCAATGCATCCACATTGCATGCGGCAATCAATCAAGAACGAAAAAAGAACAACGCAATTGCAGCGCATGCGACGATCGATCATGGACTTAAACGATCAACGCATTTCCAGCGCATGCGGTAATCGATAAGAGATAAAAAAAATTACACTGCATGCGGCGATCAATCGAAGATGTGAAGAGCAATGCATTCGCAAGGACTTCTGACATGTACAGCTTTTCTGTTGTACGATTCTGACAAATTCAATCGTAGAGCAGAGCGGACATTTCCATTATGACATGGCAAGAATTATCAGAGCGAGACCACTAATTCGAAAGGAGCCAAGGTTGAACGTGAGCCAAGGTTGGAAGAATGCGTTAACTAAAGTGAGAAGTATTTCCAGAGATGGAAACAACCTTGCATTCATCACGTTCATCCCTGTTTCACCATAGACATATGGGAACACGGCCGATCAATGAAAGGTGTAAGACAAGGGAAAGCGGAACCTTAGTTGCGTCCTCAACAAGATTGATGAACTTGCGATGTCCTTTCCCTCAACCCATTCTCTTTCTGATTCATTTCACAAGTCTTGCCACCGCATTCATTAGATTCTTTTGCACAACTTCACAGCCAGTCCTCAACCTGTATATCAATTGTTTATCCATTTACTTTATCACCGCAATTTACTTTATCGCATTTTATTTACCATCGCATTTTATTCTTTACCGCAATTTATTTTTCATTGCAATTTACTTTTTTGCAAAACCAATTCATTATTCTTTATGTTAACCGGTCGCATATACCACATTAGTATCACATTGATCATAACAATACCCGTGTTCGACCTCAAATCACTCTAAAAAACTTGCATTGGAATTATACTTGGTTCTAGCGTAAGAAAACTTGTGACACACACTACACAAATGCTTACTACGAAGCATTTAAGCATCATCACATACATTTAGAGCGTAGTATCGCATAATATCATAAATCATTATCGCAAAGCAACTTGAATCATAGTGCATCATTCATTCATTTTGAATCAATAAAATTTTTTGGCGATATAATATAGATATAAATTTTGTCCATCAGCAACCCCAGATACAGAAATGATGTAAACTAGCTTTACGACCATTCCATAACTCCAAAGGTGTTCTAGTAACACTCTTGGAGGGAACACAGTTCAGGATATAAACTGCAGTCTCTACTGAATAACCCCAAAATGAGTCAGGTAAGGAAACGTAACTCATCACAGACTGAACTATGTCCAACAGGGTTTGATTTCTCCTCTCTGATACACCATTCTGCTGAGGCGTACCAGGTGTTGAGAGTTGGGAAACTATTCCATGTTCTATTATATAGTTCTGAAAATCAAAATTCAAAAACTCTCCACCTCGATCAGATTGAAGTGTTTTAATCGTTTTATTTAATGCGTTTTCAACTTCAGCCTTGAACTCTTTGAACTTTTCAAAGGACCCAGACTTATGTTGCATTAAATAAACGTACCCATACCTTAAATAATCATTAGCAAAAGTGATTAAGTATTCATAACCTCCCCGGGCTCGTACATTCATCAGACCACAAAGGTCTGAATGCACTAATTCTAGAGGCTCTTTGGCCCTATGACCTTTTCTAGTAAAAGGCCTTTTAGTCATTTTGCTTTAAAGGCATGACTCACACACAGGTAAAGAATTTTCTTATAACTCGCTTAAAAGTCCATTCTTCACCAACCTCTCAATCATATTAAGATTAATGTGCCCTAATTTGAGGTGCAAAAGTTGGGTGTTTTCTTTAAGAGAAATTTTAAGTCACTTATTTTGAGTTATAATAGTTTTAAACATCTCTATGTTATGGAGGACATTTTTTCTAACGACCTTAGCACATACAAATTACTTTCCAGTTGAGCTGAACATACATCAACACCATTTTTTGAAATAAACACTTTATTAACTGAAAAATTTAGTTAATAATTACATTCAAGAAAAGACTTTACAGAAATTAAGTTCCTCTTTAAAGCGGGACCTACATATACATCATTCAGAATGATAAATTTATTCTATAAAGTAAACCAGAGACCTCCCACTGCCACAGCTGAGATGACGTGCCCAGTTTCAACTTGCATCGTCATCTCACTAGCACCAAGCTGCCACCAAGAACTAATTCCCTGAAATAAAGAACAAATATGATTAGTGGCCCTAGAGTCAATAATCCAGGCAGAAACATCATTCCACACTAAAAAAGTTTCCAAAACTCATAAATCTTCCTTTGGCCTTTTTCTTTTTAGCCAAATATCTGGGGCAGTTCCGCTTCCTTTGTTCAAGGACTTTGAGATAGGGTGTGTGAGGCATCGTACAAGCATTTGAGCCGACTACCTACGCAACAGCATTCCGTACGGCAACATGAGTAGCCTGCACATCAGGGTTTGTGTTTTTGAATTCTTTGGCAGTAGAACCCACCTCGGGGAAGAAGAGAAAAGCAAACTAGAGAGCTCCAAAGCCTCCACAAAAGAGCCAGAACATAGACAGGCCACTGGGATATATCAAGCAACAAGCTTCTAATTCATGAGGGGTCTAGAGCGACAGGCATGTGTGTGAATCATGTGGGGAGCGTCATTGGGGGCATTGTTAGATTAGTAAAGGGATTTGCTGTAGGTGTAAGTAAGAAGGACATGGCCGACCAATGCCCTAGTGGTAGTTTTGGAGGTGGTAGGGATCAGCCCTAGAATTCACAACAAGGTTGAGTTTATGCTACGACTCAGCGTGAGGCGGATAAGTTAGACTCAATGGTGAGAAGTACAATCCCTATTTTGGGACATCATGATCTTGTATTGTTTGACGCTAGATCAACCCATTCGTTCATGTCATCTATGTTTGTGAAGCATGCTAGTATAGAATTAGAGCCATTGCATTATGTATTGTCAGTTTTACTCCATCTAGAGATGTTATTCATGTGATACAGAGGGGTAAAAACATGTCAGTTTGTAATAGCAGAGCATATGTCAGATGTGACTTTGTTAGTCCTGGATATGACAAATTTCGATGTTATTTTAGGTATGGGTTGGTTAGCTGCCAACCATGCCATCATAGATTGTCTCTATAAAGAAATTACCTACATGAGCTAGCTTTAAGTTTAGAGGAGCTAAGGCTGAGGCTTCGCCTAGTGTAGTCTCAGTTTTAGAAGCTAGGAAGATGGTTAGCCAGGGTGTTTGGGGCCTTTTGGCCAGTGTAGTTGATACCAGAGACCCTAAGATCACCTTTGTTGAGGTTGATGCCCTAAATCTCGTAGGGTCCTATAGTTTGTAATTTTAATGTACAAATAATTAATTTATTTAATAAAATACGAGATGTTTTATTTGACATTTAGTAGCATTAAACCCACAAACCAATAAACTAATACCCAAGGTTATCATCTGTAGCTTAAACATGTATGTAGAGATATACAGGTAGATCACGTTTAAGCGATAACCTAAATGGTCTGTAGTAGATGGATAAAGTTGGATACCTTATCCTGGTGACACTATGAATACGACCCGCTTTGTAGGTGTTACAATTGTTGTAAAGTGCTATAAATGATTTGATTCTGATCATTCATGTGGAGACATATGAGTGAGGGTATTCTATGCAAAGGAGTTTGTATAAGACCGGACCATGAAATGACTAGTCTCATTATATAATGTCATTTATAGTAGAGACTTACATTTCACCAGAATGATCATAGGTGATATGACTTGAATCTTGATTGAGTTGTGAACTTTTGCCTATAAAGGTAGTCCTTTGATTTGTATGGGTGAGAGTGGCCAGCTAGCCAACTCAATAAGCCTATCATTTTGGGGATTCGCCTGATTGGGGAGCTGGGAACACAACTACACAAGATGTAATTCACTCATTCCCCAATATCAGGGTAAGTAGATAAATTGCTCTCTTAAGAGCTAATTTCGGGGTTTAAATAATGTGGCGCCACACCCTCTCTTGGCTTGGGAGGGGTTTGGTCATAGTTGAACTATGACTTATTGTTCATTAGAGGGATCATTAGTACATAAGAAGTTAGATGTAACTATAGGGGCAAAATGATAATTTTGGCCCAATTATACTTACGAGCAATTTGTGAAGAGTCATCACACTGTTGACTGGTTATATCTAATGGACACAAAAACATAATTGTCGTGCGAAGAGTGCAGTTGTCGGTCTTTAGTGGAGTGTCTGACAGTTAATGGATGTTGAATAATTTAATTAAAGGAGTTTAATTAATTATCCAAGTACCATTGGAGCTAATGAGAATTAATTTTAGATTAATTTGAATTGTTCAAATTAATTGAGAAAATTAATTATATGTGATATAATTAATTTAACTTAATTATATATGATATAATTACTATAATGTATTTGATACATTATAATATAAAGTTTATATGAGAGAAAATAAATATTTGAATATGATTCAAATATTAATTATGTGAATTGGATTCATATAATTAATTTGAGAGAATTAAAACTATAGGTTATATCGTATATGACACAATAGTAAACTATAGGTTATGTGTTATATATAATTTAACATATAGTGTTATATATATATAATAATTTAGTTATTATATATAAAATTAATTTATTTTAATTTTAATTTAAAGGGAGGGAAATAATTTCCCTCCCCTTAATTCTCTCAACTCGCGTAGTGAATGGGGAAGTTTGTTGTGTGATATCTTCTTCTTAGAACATTGGAGAGACATGGTCATACGATGGTTTTAGATCTCTCTGAGAAATCAACGGGAATTTATTTTCCCTCTCAATTTCTCTTACCCTCCCTACCAAAATTCTCAGAGCCTACACCTCTTGAGTAATTCTCATCCCAAAAGAGAATATAGAGGAAACTTCTCGGGGTGGTGTCTACAAAACTTTTGGTTTGAGGCATCATTTTGGATTGTGTTTTGTTCCTGACCAATTTTGGAGAAGAGGAAATTTGTGAAGAAGGGTTCTTCAAGGGGAAGGTTTCTCAAACCCTACTCCTTTTATTTTCTATGTTGGCATGTTGTAGTTTTTTGTTGATTGCATAAATTTTTTTCTATAAAATTCGATTATATGAAAACCAAAAATTGGAATGATCCACGTTCCCGCTCAGAGAGTTCTTAGGTTCCTTCAACCTTGTCGTCCGAGCTAGTGGTGAGAGAGTACACAGATGTTTTTCTAGGATCTCCTAGGCTTGCCATCGTGCAGAGAGATAGATTTCACTATTGAATTGAACCCAGACACCACCCCGATCTCTAAAGCTCCATATAGAATGGCTCTAGCAGAATTAAAAGAACTTAAGACCTAGTTGCAAGAGTTTCTTGACAAGGGTTTCATACGTCCGAGTGTGTCACCCTGGGGTGTGCCAGTGTTGTTCGTGAAGAAAAAGGATGGTTCTTTACACTTATGCATAGACTACAGAAAATTGAATAAGGTAACCATAAAAAACAAGTATCCGCTCCCCAAAATTGATAACTTTTTTTATCAATACAAGGAGCTACATTATTCTCCAAGATTGACCTCTGATCAGGTTATCATCAACTGAGGATAAAGGACAAGGATATCCCTAAGATTGTGTTTCATTCTAGATATGGACATTACAAGTTTATTGTAATGTCGTTTGATTTGACCAATGCTCTAGTGGTGTTTATGGACCTAATGAACAGAGTGTTCATGGATTTCCTTGTCACCTTTGTGATTGTTTTCATTGATGACATCTTAGTCTACTCAAAGATAGAGGCAGAACATGAGAAGCATCTTCAGAAAGTCCTAGAAACTCTGAGCGAGAATAAGTTGTATGTTAAATTCTCCAAGTGTGAATTTTGGCTACGTAAAGTGTCCTTTCTCAGGCATGTGGTGTCGAAGGATGAATTTTCTAGAGATCCAACAAAAATTGAGGCGGTTACGAGTTGGCCTTGTCCCACAACAATTAGTGAGGTGCGTTGTTTCTTGGGGTTGGCTGGTTATTATCGTTGGTTTGTAGAGATTTTTTCTCACATAGCCACCCCTTTGACTCAGTTGACCAGAAAAAGAGCTTCGTTTGTTTGGAGCAAAGCTTGTAAGGACAGTTTTTAGAATCTCAAGCAAAAGTTGGTTTTTGCATCGGTTCTTATAGTGCTAGTTGGTTCTGGAAGCTTTGTGATCTACAGTGATGCTTCTAAGAAGGGACTGGGATGTGTCTTATACAACACGGTAAAGTGGTTGCCCATGTCTCCCACCAGTTAATGAACCATGAGCTGGCGAGAGTGGCTTTTGCCTTAAAGCTTTAGAGACACTATTTGTACGGGGAGAAGATACAGATTTTCACCGATCATAAGAGTTTGAAGTATTTCTTCCCCTAGAAGGTGTTAAATATGAGACAATATAGATGACTCGAGTTAGTGAAAGATTATAATTGTGAAATTCTATACCACCCAGGTAAGACAAATGTAATGATCGATACTCTCAGTAGAAAGACAACTCATTTAGTAGCCGTAGTCACCAAACAAGTCTAGTTATGTAATGATTTTGAATGAGTTAAAATTGCAGTAGCAGTGGACAAATTCACCTAGCAGCTAGCACAGTTGTCGGTACAACCGACTTTAAGGTAGAGAATTATAGATGCACAATAGGAAGATTCATACCTTGTTCAGAAATTTCGTCAGGCGGAGTTAGGTAGGAAAGTGAATTTTTAGTGTCCTTGGATCATTGTCTTCTTTATCAAGGACGTTTATGCGTACCTGCGAACAGTGTTCTTAAGAGAAAATTGTTGGTAGAAGCTCATAGCTCCCTTGTAAACCCCCTGAACTTGTTTTACTAGTTAATTAAGTTTAAGTTCTCTTAATAATGAGTTAAAGATGTGTATTAAAATCAATGGAAAGAGTAAGTTAAGTGTGTATAATGAATAATGTGTCTAAAATGTAAGAAAATGAAAATTTTTAAGTGTTTTGACTATATGTGTTCAGGTTGTAAACATGGTTGACGTATAGAGAGTTGGAGAAGTCTATTAATGGTAAACTGAAAAAAGGAGCATGAAAACATGTTAAGTGTAAAACATTAAGCTCTCAAGTGCAGTAGGAACAAGTTAACACTTAGAGAAGGTAGAGAGGGTTCCATGCATTGGAACTATGAGGTGCCTCACTGCCAGTCCGGTTGAACTATGCAGCCAACTTTGTACATCAATGGTATGAAAGATTTATGCAGCCAAGAAAGGGGTCGTTACGGCTAAGTATAACAAAGTGGTATGAAATATTTATGCAACCAACTTTGTATATCAATGTTGAAGCTGACAAGTGATGCGACAGAAGAACATACGTTGAATGGAGAAGGCTTGGGTGGCCGCAAGGCCATGCAATAAAGTTTAAGCTAAGGAATTCAACTTAATTTAATGAGTAAGTAAGCCAGATGGCAGCCTTGTAAACGTCAATGAAAGGATAAGCATGCCAAGTGGCAATTAATTAAGTAAACTCTTCATGCACACTCAAGTATAAATAGGCTTAGCAATGAAGGAGTATTGCTGCCATATGAAGATTTTGAAAGTTGAAGAATTTTCGGCCAGCTAAAGGAAAAGTTGAGGAATTTCTAATTGATTCTGAAAGAAATAATGCTCAAATTCTAAGGTAAGTAAAAGTTAAGATGTTTTGAGAAAATTCTAAAAAGGGAGTTTAGTTTCTATGAATATTGGAATTAAATTAAGAAATCTGGAAGATTGAATCTAAAAATGATGTCGTAGATGAATAAGTAGACACTTGCATACGAAGAACAAGTAAGCAGCTACCCAGTGATGTTATGTGTTGACGCGTACAACATAATCAATCTACAACGAAGGAGCTTTGAGTAAGTCACATAATGGATGTACGTCGCATAGACTGAGAAGGTGTTTCAACCCAAGCACCTTGAGGCACGATTTTCAATTATCAGCCATTATAAGGTAAGATGGCTAAGGATAGCCGATGTGGTGAAGATAGTTCGAAGCATCAAACTTAGTTGTGATGCTATGACTATTGATATGCCATGAAGTTAAGTTATGCGTTAAGCTCAAAAGGGAGCTAAGAATACTGACCAAGGAACCTTTTCTTTTCAGGACAAATGCAAATAGGAGAGACGTACAATCCCTTGGATAAGTAGCTTAAGATAGTGAATACAAGTTTTAATAAATATTTTTCCAATGTTAGTTTTATAAATGGTTTTAAGCATAGGCATTTTATATGAGGTTTTTATACCATGACTTTCTTCAACGCATAGGCATTTTATATGAGATTTTTATACCATGATTTTCTTCAACGTATGCCTTAAAATGAATGTTGATCGCATGATCCATGCTTTTAAATGATGAAGTTATTTATGAGTTCAACATGTGTTTTCCAGTAAGTCTATGCCATGTTTTACCGCATGGTGAAATTTATCAAAGAAATAACGTAAGTATACTCCATGTTTTACAAAGAACTATGCATTGATATGAAACCACGAAGTATGATTATTTCAAATATTTATCCTGTATATGTTTCTATATGTTTAAATGTTGGTTCCTTGTACAAACCCTACTCCAATAATGGTACTAGAGGTATGGTGAGGTACCCAGATTTAAGTGATGTTAAGGATCCTTGACACTGAAGGTATGATAAGGTGATCAAGATCCAATTCAGTTCTGCATGCACGTATAACTATGTTATTAACGTTGATAAGATCGAATAAAAAGGTTCTCTCTCAACTAAGGTTATGAAAGATTGAGCAAAAGGCTCTCCCACATGTTTAGGCAGTGGAATGACGGAGTTTTCAGGATGATGTTAATGATTTTTATTTCAGAGTTTTTACATGATGTGTTTTATGATTTCAACTCCATTTTCAAAACCTTGATTATGATGTTATAAATGTTTCCTTGATAAGCATGTTCACGTTATTTATGATTTAAAGTATGTTTTACTTAAGGTAGTCACTCACAACTTTTTAGCTCACTCTTTAAAAAAATTTTCCTCCCCAGGTGGTGGTCAAACGTCCCGATGCCTAGTAGTTCTGCCAGTTAGTCACTTCTCAGACCCCCGAAGAGCGAAAATTTAGGTGGCTCATCATGTTCTATTATTTAGTTGTATGTCCATGTCAGGGGAAAAGGGTAGAGTTGTATTGAACATATGTTATGTATAGGTTTAGTTTATGAAAACTGTTATATATGTTGATGTTGATATTTCTGATTAGTAGTAAATTATATGTTTAAAGCTGTTACAAAAACCGTGGGTTAAGTTTTAGAGGATCATAAACTGCTAATCAAGTATAACAAGTGCTGAGAATACAGGTTTTCGGAAGTATGTTGGGTAGTTCATAAGAGGGTTGACAATTGCTATCTTCACATCTCTTCTCGAATTAGGAGGGTAATTTAGGGAGAGGTGTGACTTCCCCATTCTCGATACATCATGCCAGCACCAAGATGTATCAATACTTGAAACGATATTATTGGTGGCTCAATATGAAGAGGGAAATAACTGAATATGTTAACAAATGTTTAGTTTGTTAGCAGGTGAAGGCCCCGCGACAAAAGCCAACATGTTTCTTACAACCCTTGAACATACCAGAATGGAAATGGGAGAGTGTATCCATGGATTTCATTGTGGGTTTTCCAAGAATAGTGAAAGATTATTTAGTGATATGGGTGATAGTGAATAGACTCACTAAGGTAACGCATCTCATTCCAGGGAAGTCCACATATTAGGTGAATAAGTGGGCGTAACTATACATGAAAAACATAGTGAGATAGCATGAGATGCCAGTGTTGATTGTATCTGATAGAAACCCTCGTTTTACCTCCAATTTTTGGAAGAGCCTTCAGGTAACATTAAGGACTTGATTGAATTTCAGTATAACTTTCTACCTATAGACTAATGGGAAAACGAAGTGTTTGGACTAAACGTTGGAGGATATGTTGCATGCTTGTGCATTGAAATTTTCAGGGAGTTGGGACTATCACCTGCATTTGATAGAGTTTGCATATAGTAACAGTTATCGGGCTACTATTAACATGTCGTCATTTGAAACTCTGTACGGTATACAGGTCTTCTGTGCTGGGGTAAGGTTGGTGAACAAAAGTTGGTGGGAACTGAGTTAGTGTAGATGACAAATGAAGCCATTCATAAGATTAAGGCTCGAATGCTAACCAGCGTAGAGTAGACAAAAGAGTTACACGGATGTTAGGTGTAAAGAACTCGAGTTTGAGGTAGGGGATAAAGTGTTCCTGAAAGCAGCACCTATGAAATGTTCTAAGGTTTGGAAGGAAGGGAAAGCTAAGTTCGCATTTTATTGGACCATTTGAGGTCTTGGAGGGAATTAGCCCTATAACCTATTGATTAGCTTTACCACCATCTCTCTCTACGGTCCATAATATTTTTCATGTCTCCATGTTCAGGAAGTATGTGACAGATCCATCCCCCGTGGTAGACTTTGAATCCTTACAACTGAATGAAAACCTGAGTTATGAGGAGAAACCTATCCAAATCCTACCTAGAGGTGTGAAAACTTTGCGTAATCGTGAGGTGGCACTAGTTAAGGTTTATGGCAGAATCATCAGTTTGAGGAAGCAACTTGGGAGCAGAAGGACGAGATGAGAACATGGTACCCAAAGCTATTCTAGGGTTAGAACTTTCAAGGATGAAAGTTTTTAAAGGGGAAAGTGTTGGAGTTTATGTCCTAAATCTCATGTATCTTGTGATTTGTAAAGAAAAATTACATATCTAATAAAATAAGAGGTATTTTATTGACATTTAGACTGTATTAATTCAATCCAATAAACTAAGATCCAAGTTTATTTGATGAAACTTAAACATGTATGTGGAGACATATAGGTGGATCATGTTTAAGTAATAACTTGAATGGTCTATAGTATATGGATAAGGCTGGGTACCTTATCCTGGTGACACTACGAATACGACCCACTTTGTAGATGTTACAATTGTTGTAAAGTGCTACAAATGATTTGATCCTGATCATTCATGTGAAGACATGCGAGCGGGGGTATTTTATACAAAGAGTTTGTATAAGATCGGACTGCGAAATGAATAGTTTCTCTTTGTAACACCATTGCTAGAAGAGTCTTACATTTCACTTGGATAACCATAGGTGACTTGACCTTAATTCTGAGTGAGTTATGAACTCTTATCTATGAAAGTGATCCTTTGATTTGTATGGATGAGAGTGGTCAGATTATCCGACCCAACAAGCCTACCATTTTGGGGATATGTCCGAGTAAGGAACTAGAAACACAGCTACACAAGGTAGAATTCCCTCTTTCCCATTTTTAAAGGAAGTAGATAAATTACTCCCTTAATAGCTGATTCCAGGTCTTGAACATTGAAGCCTCAACCTTTCACTGGCCTGAGAGGTGTTAGGTTATAGTTAGATTATAAATTGTTTGTTTATTAGAAGAATCAGTAGTACTTAAGGAGTTAGATATAACTACAGGGGTAAAACGATAATTTGACCCAACTATAGTTATGAACGATTTGTAAAGAGTTGACTCACTATTGATTGGTTATATCCGTGGACATAGAATATATCTATAGTACAAAGAGTGTAGCTATCGATCTTTAGTGAGTGATCAGTAGTTAATGAATATTGATTAATTGAATTAAAGAAGTTAATCTCATATCATTTGAGCTTCTAATTTGTATGTCCATAAGGGGATTGTTAGCTCACTAAAGGATAGTAATGAATAATGATTTAAATTGTTCAAATCAAATGAGGGAATTTTATATTAATGAGATTAATATATAATGGTTAATTATAGATATGATATATGATCCAAATTATGTAAGAGAGATATATTTGAATAAGATTCAAATATTAGATTTATATGAATTAGATTTTTAAGAGATGTATACATATAAATATGTGATATTTATATGTTAATTAACTCCATATTAAATATGATTTAATATAGTTATTTAATTGATTAATTAATGATTAATTAATTGATTAAGAAATAATGGAAATTGGAGGTTAGTATAAATATATAATATTTATGCTAATTAATTAAATGTATATGGGATTTAATATGTGATTATTTAATTAATGTGCCAACTAATTAAATAAGGGTTATTTAATTAATTAGCACTAAAAGTATAAAGGGAAATACTTGGAGGAGGGGTTAATCCTTCTCCATATAAATATATCCTCATAGCCCATTTAGTGAAAATGATTTCATTATACAAAAAACCTAGCCTCCAAGCCTCCACCTTCTCTCTAACTTCTCTCTAAAAATTCTCTACTCTTTTCCTCCTCAAAAGTTCTTGGAGACCACTCTTCCAAATTCTTTGGAATCAAATAACATGGTAACTTTATTGGTGGTGTCCTTCCTCATTGGAGAAGTTCGAGATCGTTGATAGCGGTGGAAGAGGAAAGCTAGAAGAATCAACAAAGGTGACTTTTGATTTCTTCTCTTCTTCCTCTTTTCTAGCATACTTATAATTTTGTTTGAATGTTTATCCTACAAATTTATGTTTTATTTTACTGTTGTTGTTTCCATAAAAACTGAATGTCTAAATGCAAGACGCACATGCTTCCATAGGAATTCAATTCCTTCAAGAAGAATGCGACGTCCCAAAATTCTAAGGTAAATTCAATTTGTTAATTGAGAATATTGTTGTTGGAAATTAAAAATTGAATTTGATTTTTGGGTTCAATTTGTAATTAGAATTTGAGAAGTAAAGAGGGATATACATAAGTAGAGAGGAAAAGCAAAAAGAAATTGATAGGATGGAAAAAAGAAAGTTAAGAGAAAATATATACATATATAAAGATATATATAAATATTTGTTTGGGAAAAAGATTAGGGTTTGTTGGGAAAAGAATTTGTTTATCAATTTAGGTTAGGGATGCCTCATAAAACGTGCAAAAAAGGATGAGAAAATTTCTTTCCTCTTCTCATCTCTTCATGACTACCAGAACCTTCCTCGATTTTTCACTTGTCACACAGGTCCCTCGCTGACATCCAACCCTAGCCACTAGCGCTTGTCAGCGCCTCTATACTCGTTGCCCAACCGACATCTTCAACTCCACATGCTGTTTTTGCGACTTAGCCCTACACCCAAATCCAGCCAACGTCACCAACCACGTAAGTCTCCTCCCTTAGCCGCGTAGCCTCCTCTGGCCCCCATCCACCGTCGATCCACATGCATTGTCAACGACAACCTCCTTTTACTCGTTAGAGTTCGTCAGATTTTGCCGTTTGGAATAAGATTGGGAATTTTGAGTTTGTCTCTGGTTGATTCTTTGTTGCCCAATAAATTTTTGGCCTAGATCTTATTGTTTTGCTGTTAGGTCGGTAATTTGGAGCCTTCAATTTTGGTGGTTTTAGTAAATATTTACAATTATAGAAGTTTCCAAGGATGACCTTATTGATTATTGATGTTGTAAATCAGGTCTGATGCCTAAAAAAATTGCTTGAAGTTTTTGGGTCATACTGATTTAGGAGTGTTGAGGTGGTTTTGGTTCAACCACGTTTTTGGTAAATAATTTGGAATTATAAAGGCTAAATTGTTTGTTGGGTTGAGGTCCTGAGGTTGTGACTTAAGTTTGGATGTGCTTTTGTTTAGGAGTTTGATCCAAGAGTACTTTAATTCCAGAAGAGAGTTGAATTGCTAATCAATTAGGGCTTAATATCAGAGTAAGCGATTTATTACCGATTCGCCCTTGAACCTAAATTGGTGTTAAGTATGTGATTGCATTGAAAGCATGATTCTGTTTGATGGATTGAATTGCTATGACTTGCTATGTTGGACTATTAAAGGTATCATGGAGGCTGATGTTTATGCCATAGAAAATATGATATTATGTGAATGTTGTTATGTTTGATTGGTGGATGGACTGTTGAGATTGTTCTGGAAACTCTTGGGCATATTCTAAGATTATGAATGCATGTTTATGCCATGTTAGACTGATAGTGACTGTTAGTATTTTTATCGGGTTATGTACATTGCATGATGTGAACCATCGAGTTCACATCTTAAGTTTATGTTCCGGTGTTCCTTTAGAATCAACACTTATGCTTATGACTATGACCCTCTGGGATCACCACTTGTGAAAGCGTGCCTTTGAGTTCGCCCCTTATGCTTACGCCTATACCTATGCCTACGATGTGTATTGTACACTTGAGATTCGATAGGAAGGCGAACAGTTCACCTAGTAGGCCCAATAGTAGGTGGCTTACTATGTATTTATGAAGGAACTCTAAATCTAGATAACTAGTGAGTGGAAACGGATCATTCAAAACTCCATTGAGAAAGAACACATACATTTATAGTCATACTGAAATAGTTATGCATAAAGAATAAATTACAGCATGCTTCTTAAGTAAATACAAGGGGATCGAGTATAATACCTATGAAGAACTCTTTCTTCATGTATTTCACTCGATCAAACTCGAACGCGTCCAAACAACACGAACGCAACGATCAACTAGAAGATCCTCGATCACCAGCTAGTGAAACTCGATCCTCGACCCTCGAACAGAATAAGACACCACCACAAGGTTACCTTGGTATTCTTGGTGTGAGAATCCAAGAGTTGTGAGCTCTATATGATTTTTTATAGAGGAAAGAAGGAGGCAGACGATCGAATAGATGATCGAAAATGTGATCAAACGATTGTGTAGAAGAAGAAGCCTATTGTATAAATTTGATACTTGATTGTGTAGAAACGAGTACTATCGTATAGTAACTCAACACTTGATCATTTAGGCTCTGTTAAACTATCATGTGGTAAAACCTTATTACTCGATAGTGAATTCTTTGTGAGATGATTCGAACGACTGATTTGGAAAACTATTTTTCCTTTTATCTCACAGTTATCTTAAACCGTGAATAATCAACCACTCGAGTCGGTTATTGAGAAAAAAATATATTAATTATCATATAATTAATAAATTTTAAATAAATACAATAACTAACTTATCATATTATATTTATAACTTATAGTTTTAATATTATAGCATATGCAACATATAAACTATTTTATGACATTTAATATAAATCATATTTATATTAATTCCTCCAATCAAATAATGTATCAAATACATTGTATTAATTATATCATATATAATTGAATTAATTTATTATATCCTATATAATCAAATTCCCTCTTATTAATTTGAACACTTCAAACTAACCCAAAATCTTATTCTCAACTTGAATCCATTGAGCTACCAAGGGGACCTTATGGACTTGTAGCTTGAAGCTCCAACGGTACGTGAATAACTGACTAAACTCTTTAATCACGATATCTACCATTCATTAACTGCCGAACACTCCACTATAGACCGACAGTTGCACTCTTCGCACTACAGATATATTTCTCCATTGAATATAACCAATCAACAGTGCGATGACCCTTCACGTATCGTTCGTAAGTACAGCTGGAAAAATTTACTGTTTTGCCCTTGTAGTTACATCTAACTCCTTAAGCACCACTAATTCCTCTAATGAACAATAAGTCATAGTCCAACTATGACTGAGTCCTCTCTTCCCAAGAGAGGGTGTGACCACTATGTTCAAGACCTGGAATCATCCCTTAAGGGAGCAATTTATCTACTTACCCCTGCTTCGGGGAAGGAGTGAATTCTATCTTGTGAAGCTGAGTTCCCAGCTCCCTAATTAGATGAATCCCCAAAATGGTAAGCTTGTTGAGTTGACAATATGGCTACTCTCACCTATACAAATCAAAGGACTGTCCTCATAGGCAGGAGTTCCCAGCTCATTCAGGATTTAGGTTATGTTACCTATGGTCATCCTAGTGAAATGTGCGTCTCTATTATCAACGGTGTTATATAAAGAGACTAATCATTTCGTGGTCCAGTCTTATGCAAACTCTTTATATAGGATACCCCCGCTCGCATGTCTCCACATGAATGATCAGGATCAGATCATTTGTAGCACTTTACAACACTTGTAACATATACAAAGTGGGTCATATCCGTAGTGTCACCAAGATAAGGTATCCCTCCTTTATCCATATACTACAGACCATTTAGGTTATTAATTTAAACAAGATCTACTTGTATGTCTCTACATACTTGTTTAAATTTACACAAAATATTAGTTTATTGGATTGAGTAAATGCTTATAAAATAACACTTATTTTATTAATAATAATATGTTTATAGATTTTACAAACTACGAGACTACCAGGAGATTTAGGACACCATTCCCAACAATCTCCCACTTGTCCTAAAGCCTAGAGAGACTAAAGTACAATATTAAGACAATACAAAATACAATAAACTAGAGCATACACTAAAGGAACTCTTATACAAGAGTACCTCTGAGCGGAAGTGTGATCGTTTTAAACTCGTTGTGACAGAATTAACGCATTTACAATCTAATGGAATAGATATGCAATATTCAACAAATTACTAGCATGCCTTGGAAACTAAACAACAAGAGAACGAATACATACCAGTTGAAGAACTCTTCTTCATCAAAACTCTTTCTCCTCCAAGGAATGCTCCTCTCGCTCTCGTTGGGAAAGTCCAAGCACATCTTCCATAAAAACTTGGTTGTCTACCCACGAACGGTCTCCACACAAACACAGCAACGGGGAGGACACCACCAAGCAAGTGGGAGAAGATTGATGTCTATCGTATAGACGATGCTTGATCGTTTAAGAAGCAGTACATAATCGTTTAGTAAATAGGTCGCGATCATATAGACAATCGTTTAGTAAATTCTCGAGTGCGCGGTCGTTTAGGAAAAAGCTAGACGATCATTTAGCAAATCCTATGCGATCGTTTAGTAAGTTGCACACGTGTACACGATTGTGTAGAAACATTGAGTTATCGTATAGGCTCTCGGTTTACTACGCAATAGATAATATACATTTAATGTGAGCGAATGACCGATCTCTTTGCAAAATGTAAACAATTTTCATTTTATTCTTCAGTTACGAAAACAGCAAGCAACCTCCCACCATCACACAGTAATGCTGACACAATTATCCTATAATTGTCCAATTAAAAATTAATAAATATAATCATATTATATTCATTAACCTATGATTTAATATCACATCATATGTAATACATTAACCATATTATTTTTCTCATCCACTAGATATAAATTATATATATTTATATCAACTTCCTCCAAATAATGTATCTCATACGAACTCCCTCTTTTCAACCTGATAGCCCCAACATTCCTTAGCCCCGACATTCCCAGGATGTCACCCAACATAAGATTTCTCCAAGCTAAGCATGCTTAACTTTAGAGTTCTTATGATTGAGCCACCGAAAAGGAAGGTGCACCTTGTTAGTATAGGTAGTAACTTTCAATTCTTTTAAACTTTTTTTTACCATAATTTCATGTCCTCAGGATCCCTCTCGTTCGGATGTGATACTGATTCATTCATGTAGCCCTCCTGAACTCGGGTCGTTACACACGAGATCCATCATCCGTTAACTGCCAAGCATTCCACTAAAGACCGACAACTGCAATCTTCTCACCATAGATATATTTTTGTGTCCATCGGATATAACCAATCAACAGTACAATAATCCTTCATAGATGCTCGTAAGTACAGTTGGGCCAATTTACCATTTTACCCCTATAGTTACATCTAACTCCTTATGTACCACTGATCCCTCTAATGAACAATAAGTCATAGTCCTACTATGTGTGGACACCTCTCAGGCCATGAGAAGGTGTGTGGCACCACATCGTTCAAGCCCTGAATCAGCCTTTAAGGGAGTAATCTATCTACTTACCTCTGCTTCGGAGAAGGAGTGAATTCCATCTTGTGTAACTGAGTTCCTAACTCCCAAATCAGATGAATCCCCAAAGTGATAGGTTTGAGTCGGCGATCTAGTCACTCGCACCCATGTAAATAGAAGGACCACCCTCAAAGGCAGGAATTCCCAACTCACTCAGGATTGAGGTCATGTTACCTATGGTCATCCTAGTGAAGCGAAGTCTCTGTCATGAATGACGTTATATGTTGAGACTATAACACTTCGTGGTCCGATCTTATACAAACTCCTTTGTATAGGACGCCCCCATTCGCATGTCCCCACATGAATAATCTGGATCATACCATCTGTAGCAAGTCATAACACTTGTAACTATTATACAAAGTGGGCCGCATCCGTAGTGTTATCAAGATAAGGTATCCCTCCTATATCCATATACTACAGACCGTTTTGGTCATCACTTAAGACATGATCCACTTGTATGTCTCCACATACATGCTAAAGTTACAAATGACAATCAGAGATCTTAGTTTATTGGTTTGTGGTAAAGAAAATAAAACATCCAATGTTCATAGACAAAAGTGAAGAAAATATCATATATTATATATCACAGACGTTTGTTCAAAATCGTGTTTACAAACTACAGGACATAAGAGTTTAGGGCATCATCCCCAACATACACTATACCCTAGTAACATCTCCCACTTGCCCTAGACAAGGTGCCGCCCGTAGACCCAGACTTTCTAAATGAACCTTGAACACTTTAGCCGTGAGAGCTTTTATAAGCGGATAAGCAACATTATGCTCCGACACAATCTTCGTGACAATCACATCGCCGCGATGCACAATATCCTAGATCAAATGATACTTTTGTTCTATGTGCTTGCCTCTTCGATGACTTCGAGGTTCTTAGAATTGTCACAGCCCCGCTGTTATCACAATAAAGTGTGATCGGCAAAGACATATTTGAAACAACTTCCAAATCAGTAAGGAACTTCCTAAGCCAAACAACCTCTTTAGCGGCTTCACAATCAGCTACGTATTCGACTTCCATAGTGGAGTTCGCGATGCACTCTTGCTTGATGCTTCGCCATACTATAACTCCTCTATTCAGAGTGAACACTGACACTGACCCTGATGTCGATTTCCGAGTTTAAACTAAAGGAATGAAATTCAAACTTTTAAAAATATATGAACTGAGTTTAACTTTCTCTAAACTATAGGGACAAATTTTAATTGAACATTTTTTTTTTAATTTAACACTCTCCAAACTCCAAGGACCAAAGAGTGGGTAACTACCATTTTTCCTCTTTGGTAGATTGGATTTCTATTACTTTTCACAATTTGAAGTTTGTAAACTACAATCAAAGAAAGTTATAATAGAACTCATAAAACTACATGTACACAAGGTTAACATTCATAAAATACTCTCAAACTTTAAGTAGATTCGAATTTCACCCTCACGTCAATAAGAGCTTTGCTCAACTGACATACGAGCATATTAGCGACGACGATGTGTATAGTACGAATCCCCTTACCTCTATTGGATTGGAAAAAAAAAAGCAGTCATATCATTTTAAAAATCTCATTTATGCTCCTCCATTTTAAAATTCTTCCAAAAAAATCCAAGGACAAAAATGTGACAAGACGCTAAGCGTCTTATAAAAATACATGTGCACATGGCATGGGTTGTTACCATTATATTGAAGTAAGTTTTACTTGTGCTCCTATCGTTTTAAAAGTTCCATTGTAACTTTTATTTTTCAAAGGGAAAAATACATTTATGGTTTCCAAGGTTTTTGGAATAGGTACGTTTGGTCCCTGAAGTTTCAAAATAATCATTTTTGTCCTTAAGTTTTCAATAATAGGTTTAAAAGGTCCTATTTGTTAATCGAACTTTTTAAATTAATCCAAGTAGATTATTTAAATGCTTATGTGACTTACTAACTAAGTTGATGATTTGGATTTAAATTTGTCTCGTAAAATTCATCTCGTTCATGAGACGAACTTCACGAGACAAAAGACAAAAATGACGTGAAGTTGAGTTCGATGAGTTCATTTCTTGTGAAGTAACTTCACGAAACGAACTTCACAAGACAAAAGACAAAAATGACGTGAAGTTGAGTTCGTTGAGTTCATTTCTCGTGAAGTTTGTCTCTTGAAGTTCGTCTCATGAAGTTAGGCAGAAATGACGTGAAGTTGAGTCCGTTGAGTTCATTTCTTGTGAAGTTCCTTCACGAGACAAAAGACAGAAATGATATGAAGTTGAATTCATTGAGTTCATTTCTCGTGAAATTTGTCTCTTGAAGTTCATCTCGTAACTTCATGAGATAACCTTCACGAGACAAAAGACAGAAATGACGTGAAGTTGAGTTACTTCATGAGATAAAAGACAGAAATGACGTGAAGTTGAGTCTATTTCTCGTGAAGTTACTTTATGAGATAAATTTAAATTCAAATCATCAACTTAGTCAGCAAGCCACATCAACATTTAAATAATTTATTTAAACAGATCTGTTAATTTAAACAGTTCTATTAACGTAGAGGACATTTTAAACCTATTATTGAAAACTTAAGGACTAAAATGACTAACTTAAAACTTCAAGGATCAAAGGCACTTATTCCAAAAAACACGGGGACGAAAAAGGTATTTTTCCCTTTTTCAAAAGTTAATTCCTACGAAGCATAAATACTTCTAATATCTATTTTTTTTTTCTAAATTTCAGATACGCATATCCCTTTCCAGATACATGAAGGGAATACGTTAGGTCATTTTTGTTTCCAAATTTAAGTCCAACTACTTAAAAAGTCCAACCCATAACCTACTTTATTTAAAAGTCTACTTAAATCTAGCAATCCAAAACAAAATAGATAAAAAATAATATAAAAAACTAAAAAAAATAGAAAAAGGTAAATAAATCTTCATTCTTCTCTCCTCTCTCACGGTCTAAATCATGATTCACACCTCTTCCCTCTTCATCCTCAACTTCATTCTTTAATCTTCATCTTCTATTTCTTCCCCATCATCTGCTCTAGTCTTTCAACCACCACTCTGAAGGATCTTATACTGAGAGTTCCATGAGTACATTCGGATCGCTCCGATCTCACTGTGACCGAAATGTAAAGTTATACATTCAACACATACAGTAATGCAATCAAAACTTAATTAATGGCATGCTACGAGCAAAGATAAGGGAAAGAGTTCCATACCAGTTGAAGACTATCTTCAAACTTCAGAATTCCAATGCAACGGAAACCCTCCAAATGATCTACCAATGGCCGACGGAAACGTCGACTGCAGCAACACGATCAACGCGAACTTACAACCGCAACGTGGACGATACCACCACTAATGAGCCCTGGGTATTCTCAGAGTGAAAACTCGAAGGGTGGACTTTGGTGAATTTGGTAGAAGACGGAGGAAAAACGAGTCGTGTAGGCGATAAGCAAGTGGGAGAGAAAACAACGCTATCGTATAGCAGAAGTGCTTATCGCATAGAGGAACTATACGATCGTGTAGGATATGGTGAACGATCGTTTAAGAAAACGTATACGATCGTTTAGTTAAATCGTGAGATGGACGATCGTTAAGCAGAGAAGTGACTATCGTATAGGCTCTCGAGCGATCGTTTTACAAAACACCAGCGCGCTTTCACGAAATCTTTTGGGGGATTGACGGATTATCGATTATACTATTCAAAATGAAAAATTTTTCATTTTAACTCATCAATTACTATAACCGATGTTGTCCACTAACCCACGTCCAAACGTGATATTAGGATTAATAATTATATAATTAATTAATTAATATAATCATATTATATTTATATCCTATAGTTTGATATCACATATCTACTATAGTATTTTTTCCCTCTACTTGATATAAATCATATTTATATCTTATTTCCTCCAAAATAATGTATCTCATACATTTGCCAATTATATCATATATAATTAACCAGTCCAATTATATCATATATAATCAAACTTCTACGTGAATAGCTGACTAAACTCTTTAGCCACGAGATCCACCATCCATTAGCTGTCAGACATTCCACTAAATACCAACAGCTAAACTCTTTTTACCACAGATATATTTCTGTGTCCATCGGATATAACCAATCATGAGTACAATGACCCTTCACAGATACTCGTAAGTACAGTTGGGCCAAATTACTGTTTTGCCCCTGTAGTTACATCTATGTACTTACCCCTGCCTCGGGGAAAAAGAGTGAATTCCATCTTGTGCAGCTGAGTTCCCAGCTCCCAAATCAGACAAATCCCCAAAATGGTAGGTTTGAATTGGCAACCTGGCCACTCGCACCCATACAAATCAAAGGACCGACCTCAATGGCAGGAATTCTCATCCCAACTCACTCAGAATTGAGGTATGTAACCTATGGCCATCCTAGTGAAGTGAAATCTCTGTCATGAACGGTATTATATAATGAGATGTTAACACTTCATGAACAGGTCTTATACAAACTCTTTGTATAGGACGCCTCCGCTCACATGTCCCCAACACAAATGATCAGGTTTAGACCATCTGTGATAAGTCACAATACTTGTGACCATTCCACAAAGCGGGTCGCGTCCGTAGCGTTACCAGGATAAGGTTTCTCCTTTATCCATATACTACAGACCATTTTAGTTATCACTCAAGACATGATCCACTTGTATATCACATACATGATAACCAATGGTAAAGCAAATAAAACAATTAACCGAACAAAATATAAGATGTAAAGTAAATATCATATATTAACAACACAAGCGTTCGTACAAACTGTTTACAAACTATAGGACACAAGACTTTAGAGCATCAACTCCAACACACTCGACACTGTTGGATTTTTTTTCTTCATTTTTTTTTTCTTTTTTAGTTTTCACCCTCTTCTTAAATCTACTTTAATCTAACTTAAAATAAGTATTATAAAAGTTAATGGGACATTATCATAATATATGTATATATATCATAATATATGTATATATATTTATAATAATGTATCTCTAAACGTATCTATGTCTTAATTTTTTAGACATATCATCATATCCTATTGTATCCATATCTTATATTCGTACCAGTATATGTGCTTATTAGGTTAATTCCCTATTAAAACAAAATGAAAAAATGGACATGATGATAAGCCATAAGAAAATTCCCTATTTATAATAATGTATCTCTAAACGTATCTGTCTTAGTTTTTTAGATATTGACATATCATCATATCCTATTGTATCCGTATCTTATATTCGTACCAGTATATGTGTTTATTAGGTTAATTCTCTATTAAAACAAAATGAAAGAATGGACATGATGATAAGCTATAAGAAAATTCAAAGGCTCTAAATAACATTCAAAATGACCTCGTATGGAGGGGGGAAAAAGTTGGGAGTTATAATAAAAATATTATTCGTTCTCTTGCCATCAAAAGAATTTGAAGGAAACAACTTATACAACGGAGTGCAACAAACAATGACATATGGGTCAGCGAACAAAATTTGGGTCTCCCTCATACAACTAATAGATAAAATTCAAAGTTAAGGCAAGGAGGCGACAAAACAAAAGAATTTCAAAATATTCAAACCAAGAGACTAGACTTGCCCAATGGTTTCTATGTTGGTCTGCTAATTCTCAAGACTCATACGCTATACCTCTCACCAAAATAAAATTTAAAAAAAAACTCCATTTTTCTATATCACTGTTACTTAAGCAAATCATTACATACCAATCGAGAGAGTTGTCCTCATTTTTATACCCACGATCATCCCTTTATCTAGTCAATGTGAAACTTTGATCGTATCTCGTCAATTCTAAAATTTGACAACATACTTGAATTCAAAAATCAAGACACTAGCAGAGAATCTTCAGAAGCATCCCAACAAATTTAAAATTTGACAACATACTTGAATTCAAAAATCAAGTCACTAGCAGAGAATCTTCAGAAGCACAATGAGTGGTTAAAGAACAAGATGTTGAGCATCACAACTTGGATGAGGTGGGAATACGTGGTCTGTATCATTTATGCCTAGAAGACAAGTCCACTCAAGGGCCTAAAAAGAGTATTCTTCTGGAAAGAATAAGAACAATTTACTAAAGATGTATTAATATTTAAGAAATTTTGAGATGATTAAGAAAAAGGGGGGAAACGAAATCACTGTTACGGTAAAAAAGTTTGAAAGGGGGGAAGAAATAAGGAGTGTAATATAATCAAATAAACATATTTTAACCTATCTTTTAATATTTTATCATTTAAAGTAGGGTGAATTGCAAAAACCACCTCTAAAGTAAGGTGGTAGTTGCAATTATACCCTCAAACTTTCAATTATAAAAATTAAGCCCTCAAACCTCTACCACAGTTAAAATTAGACTCTCATATGTTGTAGAAATTGGACTCCCAAATGATATTTGAAAGTTTGAGAATATAAATAGAACTCACACCTATTACACGAAGAATAAATCTTCATTGTAGTACTGGACAAAGTCGTATAAGATCATGAGAACCCAATATTTTCCAACTAAACAGATTGACAGAGGAACAAACATGGAGTCTTCCGGTTTTCTAATGCAAAATGTTAATAAAATCTAAATTCTGCAAGTAATTGTGGACAAAGATCAAGATCAAAGAAGAGAGGAGCTACCAAATGAGAATCGAGTAAACCTGGTAAGAAAGCCCATGTTGCTGTGCTCTCTAGAAAGAGTAAATTGACATTGCAACCATTCAACTCAGAAGCATCCTTGGATCTAAAACAAAAGGTCAAACATCATCTTAGATGTGCTGTGCATGATAAAAGACGTTCCTGACCAAAATCATGTAGCATTACATAGGGAGATATTGCATTAATTCCACACGATAAATCATACAATATAAGGTGGGGGGAAAAATGACCAAAGATTGTTCCAGATGGACATAATTCTATAAGACAAAACTTAAAAACAACCCAATGTGTAATCAAAGCACATTCATAAACCCAGCAATTAATAACATCATTTCACAATGTAAAACAGACACCACAAGAAGTTGATAACGAGAAGGCTTCTTATTTAGCACGGCTTTTAAAAACATCGAGATCCATTTCAGATGGGTCAGTAGCTTGCAGCTCAATTTGAATGCCATCCAATTCTCTTCTAAACTTGTCCTTTGAACTTGCATAAATCATCTTGCTTCTTACCTTCGATGTGTCAGGAGACCTTTGCAACCAAGAAAAGAAAATAGTGATGATAAGTGATGGAAACTAAAAAGGGTTAATTAGGTCAGGAACATAGCATTACACAGAATTTGTTTAAGTTTTCATCATAATATTACCAAGCAATGAAGAAAATTCTGCTCTTCGGAACATTCTCTTTAGTCATAAATTCAAAATCATAAACTGCATATCGGCATTCATCAGCAGGAAGACAGGCTGTGAAGTCTTCATATCCTTGACCTGGCTCACCAACCTTATCCACAGTGACTTGCTTTTGCTTCTCTTCAATCTTATATACAATGTATCTGTAAGTTCTCTTGGTCTTCAGCTCCAAGAACTTAAGCTTACAGTCATCATGAACAGCCATACCCGATGCCGCGTTAGCCTACAAAAAATATTGGAAGAAAATGAAAATACAGTTCTAGGGAAAAGAAGTCAAAACTGTGTACAGTAAACAAAATCAAATGCCTAAAAGAATTCACAGTGCCAAATCACTTTCGGTACAATTCCCCTTTGAGTTAGATATTTATAGAACCTGCTTGGTTACAGTTTACAAGTCTGATCTCTACATGGTTCTTTAGAGTCTATTCTCACAATCATTGAGAGATAAACATTCATTGTTTTTGGCATAAATGAGCAGTTGCCTATTGCGTATTATTGCATTCCATTTAGATTCTCAACAAAACGGTTTTAACTAACGAAATTGGATGCACTATTGAAAATTCAAAGTGGGCATCATGATAAAATATAAAAAATCCATTTCATTCCAAATCCTTCCCCCTATTTCTCCGCGGCAGTTGGGGACTTAATTTGGTCCACCGACCCCGCCGCCGCCAAGTAATCACCATGTAACTGATTATCAACAATCTTATCAACAACCTACATGCACTCAATTTACTTCACAAGATTATCATCCTGATGGCTGAAAGCATACACAAAACCTCACCATCTTTCCACCAACAACCAAATCATCATCTCCATCACCAAGAACAACCAAATCCACAGAACCAAGCAACACAAACGATCAAGTCCGAAAGACTAATAAACAGCGGTAATCAGTAATCAGTAATCAGTCACGATCACAACCAATCAACACAAACCACTTCAAATCGAGTAAACGAAATTCAAATCAACCAAACCCGATCGTGAGCAAATCGGACAAAAAAAACTCAAACGATCTAGATCAAAGCATGTGCATAATTCAGATCCACACCATGTAGGTGCTAAAATCACATCTACAGGCATAAGAGATAAAAATCAAGCAAAAGGAACGGAAAAAAGAGTATAAAATGAAGTGGAAATCAGAGAAATCAATAAAAAGGGAGCTCACCATGGCTGAAACTTGAGTAGGGAAAGTGAATCAGAAGATCTAGGGAGAAGAAGAGGAAGAACAATCCTCAGATGTGAGATTGGTAAGAGAAGAATTCGGCGAAATGTTTTTGAGATATTTCTTCTCTCTTTCTTTCGGTTCTTGTTCTCTCTTCTTGGTAAACGGTGGCTTTACTTTTTCCGTAATATCATGATGGCGGTCATGCGCGACAGCGGAGTTGGAGCGAGTAAATCCAATGAGATGCTAACACGTGTCTCTATGTGAAATGACTATTGTGCCCCTGAGTGATGTTGCTTTCTTGGTCAGCTTTCTTTCTTGTGGGGTTTGGATACCATCGGATGTAAATGACGTTTCTAATTTTATGCTTTGAAAAAAATGGAGAAATTTATTTCGAAGTTGGGATGCAAGTAGAGTTTTTCTCAAGCCATTTGGGATGCTAAGTGGTTGCTATAGTATCTATGAGTTATTATAATAATTCATATATATTTAGAGTGTAAACTATTTTAGTTTTTTTATAATAATAAAAGAGAGTAAAAATAGTAAATGTTATAGGAAAAAAATTATTTAAAATAATAATAACACTATAGCAAAGAGTAAACGATAATAAATTGGGGTTTTGAAATAGGGTTACTGTAGCTACTTAGGGAATACAAAATAGTATTTACTATAGCAAGAGATAGTTATTATAATTTTAGAATAGTTCTTGCTCCAAATACGCCTTAAGTTTTAGAATAAAGTTCTAGATCAATGGCATGTTGATATAGTGGTTAACCGACTAAAAATATGAGGCAATTTTATTTGTATGGTCTTCTCTTTCATATTCTCTTTCTCTTTTCTTTTCAAGCAAACTTTATCATTCGACACTTGTTGTCATTGAAGTTTGAAGTTGAGATGAACGACCAATGAACTATTTGTTCTAAATTGCTAGGAATGAGCTACTAACTTGGAACAAATTCATTCCCAATAAACTTGAACAAGTGAGATAGCTATGATCACCAAGAGAGAGAAGAGGAAGGAAAAGAGGGAGAGAGGATGAAGAAGGTAATCGCATCAAACCATCCAATAAACAAAATTGTTGCATCATCAAATTTATCTAGGATGATTCGACGTCTTAACCACATTGTCGACATGCAATGGATAAATGAGGCCAATGATTATTTAGAACCATTTTTTAAACCCTAGAGTCTAAGGTATCCTTTTGAAATTTTAGTGACTAAATATATATCAAATTCAAATGTCATAGATCAAGTATATTTTTATCTTAAATTTTAGCTTAAATTATAAGTTTAGGCTTGAAAAAATATATATATATATTTAATAGGTCCATAAACTTTCAATGTCATATAAATGAATGGTTTGTTCCAAGAGATTGTTTGAAAAAAAGGTTTTCTAATAAAAGACCGAGTGTCTTTAGATTACTCTTACTTCTTGAAAGTTTGAAGAACCTTATATATAGATCACATCTCTAAAAGACCTAAAAGAGATAATATTTTTTAGATCTTTAGCCTTTGTGCATTAACTTATATCTCGAGCTTTGAAAAAAGTATGGTAACATAATCTATAGAAATAAGACTCATCTCAACTAGAACAATCCTAGGATAGTAGTAGTCTTTAATCATGAACTTCTTCATGACTTCTTATTAAGGATTAAAGCTTTATTTCTTGTTACTTTGTTGCGCTTGAGATAACTTTTATGAATCTTATAACTTTTTTTGGTTTCATTTTTCTTATATCATACTTGATGAAAGTATTCGATAATTTTTCAATGTGATGTGACTAACAATTCTTTGCATAACATTTACGGTTATTAGAAACTTAGTGATATTTCTAATCGATGTTAGGTAAAATAATTACAACCAGATTTATTTGGACATAATGAAATGCTAGGACCCTATGTTGTGCATATGGATTGATTCTTTTATGCAAATATATCTAGCAGATTATGAGAATATGGTATTGTTGGGATATATACCCTAAAGCCTTATAGTTATATGTTATTTAAATCAATGATTGATTAGTTTTATATGCAATAATTTATTATACAGAGATTCAAGACTATCTTATGTGACTTAAACCTGTATGTGGAGACATGTGGATAAGTTATAATCTAAATGGTCTGTAGTAGGATAAAGTTGGGTGTCTTATCCTAGTAACACTACAGATATGACCCGTTTTGTTATTGTTACGGTAAGTAGATAAATTACTTCCTTAACGGCTGATTTTGGGGCTTAAACAATGAGGCCCTTCACCCTCTCTTACCTCAAGAGAGGTTCAGTTATAGTTGAACTATGACTAATTATTTGGTACTTAAAGAGTTAGATATAATTACAGGGGTAAAAAGGTTATTTGACCCGACTGTATTTATGAGCAATAACGCATTGTTGATTGGTATATCTAATGGACAAAAAAATATATCCATAGTGCAAAAAGTGCAACTGTCGATCTTTAAAGTGACCGACAATTAATGAAGGTTGATTAATTTAATTAATTAAAAAGTTTAATTAATTAATCAAATATCATTGGAGCTTCAATCTATATGTCCATAAAGTCCACTTGTTAGCTCAACAAGGAATACTGAGAATCAAACTAATTTTTGTTTAATTTGAATTTTTTAATTAATTAAAGGGAATTAATTATATAAGATACAATGTATGTTGATACATAGTAAAGTATAATGTATGTGTAGAATCGTATGGCAGGGTGAATAGGGTTTAATCAAACTAATTTAAAACTTTCTACTAATGTGGACCCAATTAAATAATTTAAACAATAAATTTATGAAAATAAATTCAAACAAAAAATAACCAAGTGATTAAAACTAACACTTTTAACACCTAATTTGATTTTAATAAAAAGATTGGTATGAGATAGGTAAAGATCAATTCAACCAACCTAAATAAACATAAGCAATTAATTTAAGGAACAAATATTGCAATTAATTTCATGCAATAAAATATAACAACAAATTAATTGCAAAATTAAAGTAAGAGAGGGATAGAGAAATTAACACTGAAAATTTTATAGTGGTTCGGCACAACTAGCCTACGTCCACTTTTGAAGCTCCTTTTGGGTACTTCATTAGAAGTTTTTGACTCTTTCCACGGCTTATAGTTGAACTGTTCTTTTTCTGGGCACAAGAACAAACCTCATCCTTTCTATGGTTGAGGATCAAACCATTACAACAACTCTTTTTTCAGGATCAAGAGCAACCCTTGCAATAGTTTGAAAAAATAAATAGCGCACTCGACAAACTCTCTAAAAGAGTGGATTTACAAATTTAGCACTCAATAAATCAATCCCCACAACATAAAATATCTCTCTCAAGAAGAAAATGAACAAAAGAAAATTGAAGTTTGGAGAGAGAGCAACAACGGTGGCTTAATGAGTTATTGAGGATTGAAAATAATAAAAATTGTTGTTGGGATTTGGAGAAGAAGATGAGTTTAAATAGAGAGGAAAAATTATTGAAAACCACATTTAATCTAGACTAATAGATCTTGGAAAAGAAAAATCAATGATGGATATTTTAAACTAAACTAGTAGTTAGACACAAACAAAATATAATATTAAATTCTTTCTCTTTTTAAATTTATTTTCATTTTTAAAAACTCAACAAAAAAGCAAAAACACACCATATGTCCAAAACTAACCGTTAGACACAAACTAAATAATATTAAATTCATTTTCCTTTTAAATTCATTTTCTTTTTAAAACCAATCCAAAAATCAAAAGCCCGTGTCACTCCTTCATTGCTCCAAGTGACACCTTTAAATTGGTCCACTTTGATAGAAAACTTATGTCAGGTCATCAGCTTGAGATTTTTCCGTTTAGTTTGTTTCGGTCATATCTTCTTTGTTTGAACTCCGATTTGAGTGATCAAATTGCATTGGAACCGTTGTTTCAAGCTTTACACAATGGAAACTTTAAAAAACTCATTGCTAATAAATAAAAGTAAGTTTGTTATCATCAAAATATTAATTAATTAATTAATTTGAGATTAAGGTCCAAAAATACTACAGTATGTTGATTAGTTTTATGAGAGAAATAAATATTTGAATATGATTCATGAAGAGATCGAATCCCAAGCGGAAGCATATGATCACTTTGCAATTTTGGTTTCTATTTTACATAAACAAAATATGGTATAAAAATAATAACATAATGGATAAACAATTACGATTAGCATGCATTTAAGAGAAGAAAAGAGGGAAGAGCTAAACCCTACTTTGTAGATTCCCAAATTCTTCACGATTCTCTCCGTGTCTTCTCCGAAACGTCTCTTTAATGATCAAGAAACACCACCATAAGTGAAACTTTATTATTCTCTAGGATCCCAAGAATTGGATGTGTGGTCTCCAAGACTTGAAAGAGGAAGAAGAAGTAGTAATGAAAAAAAAGAGAGATTTTGAGAGAAATAATAGGAGACTATGATTCAGATTTCCAAATTCAACTGTGTCACATAGAGAGGAGGGGTGACCCCTTCTCCTAATCTTTCCTATTCTTACTCTAGTTCTAATTTAATTAAATAACTCTTATTTAATTAATTAGTGTAATAATTAAATAACCATATATATTAAATTCAATTTAATATATATAATAAATAAATAAACATTACATGTTTATTTATCTCTACTTATAAAAAATTAATTAATTAATTAACCATTAATTAATCAATTAAACGACAATATTAAATCATATTTAATATAGAATTAATCAACATATTATTATCACATATTTATATGTATACATTTCTTTAATATTTGAATCTTATTCAAATATTTTTCTCTCTTAATCATTGATCACATCTATAGTTAACCATATTATATTAATCTCATTAATATGCAATTGATTTGAACAATTCAAACTATTCCTCTTATATATCTTTTAATGAGCTAACAAGGAGACCTTATGGACCTACAGATTAGAAACTTCAATGATATAAGATTAATTAATTAAAATCTTTAATTAAATTAATTAAACTCTTTAATTAAATTAATTAATTTTCATTAACTACAGGTCACTCCCCTAAAGACCAATAGTTGTACCCTTCGTAATGTGAATTTATTTATGTGTCCATGGATATAACCAATCAATAGCGAGTCGATCTTTCACAAATTGCTCATAATTAGTTGGGTGAAAATACCATTTTGCCCTATAGTTACATCTAACTCCTTAAATACCACCGATCCCTCTGATGAACAAACAGTTTATAGTCCAATTATAAACTAACACCTCTACGTCTAGTGAAAGGTTCAGGTCTCAATGTTCAAGACCTGAAATTAGCTATTAAGGGAGCAATTTATTTACTTTCCCTAAGGTAAAAAAATGAATGAATTTCATCTTGTGTAGTTGTGTTCCCAGCACCCTACCTGGACAAGTCCCAAAATGGTAGGTTTGTTGAGTCGGCTAACAAGGCCACTCTCACCTATACAAATCAAAAGATTGCCATCATAGATAGAAGTTCACAACTCAATTAGAATTAAGGTCAAGTCACCTATGGTCATCCTAGTGAAATATAAGTCTCTTCTAGCAACAATGTTATATAGATAGACTATTCATTTTGCGGTTCGGTCTTATACAAACTCTTTGTATAGAATACTCTCGCTTGCATGTTTTCACATGAGCGATCAGGATCAGATCATTTGTAGCACTTTACAACAATTGTAACATCTACAAAGTAGGTCATATTCGTAGTGTCACCAGGATAAGGTACCCAATTTTATCTATCTACTACATACCATTAGGTTATTACTTAAACATGATCCACATATATATCTCTACATACATGTTTAAGTTTCATAAAATAACCCTGGATCTTAGTTTATTGGATTGAATTAATGCAGTCTAAACATTAATAAAATACCTCTTATTTTATTAGATATATAATTTGTCTTTACAAACTATAAGATACACCCGGTTTAGGACATTAACTCCAATAGTTCAAATATTAGTTATATGAATATTATTCATATAGAAACTATACGTTAAAATTAATGTGAATGTGATTCATATTAAATTTATAGTTTGATGAGAGAGATAATTATTTGAATGTGATTCAAATATTATTAATATGAATGTGATTCAAATAAATACATAGGTTATTTGAGAGAATAACAAACTATAAATTATATTATATGTGATATAATATAAACTATAGGTTATATGCGATATAACATATAATTTATATATATATATATATTAAAATGGTTAATATTTATTTCCAAATTTTGAATTTGAATTTATTTTACAACTCCCTTTGGGAGTTATTCTCTTAAATTTTTTGTTAAAAATAAGGGAAAGTGGTTTCCCTTATTCATTCATTCAATTACGTGAAAAATAGGAGAGAGAGGATGATCATCATCTTCATCCCTCTCATTCTCTCCCTGTGGGTTTTCTTCCTCTCTCAGAAAACTGTCTAAAAAAAAAACTCTTAACCTCTCCCTTTACACAAAATTAAGAAATTTGAAGCTCACAATTCTTTAATGATTCTCATCTTTACTTGTGTACTCAGAAAAATACATAAAAAAGAACAAAAGAAAAGATGCTCATATGTAAAGTAAAAAAAAAAAAACTCTCAATCTCAACTCACCCTTTACGTAAAATTAAAAATTAGAAGCTCACAACTCTCTAATGATTCTCATCCTTGAGAATAACAAGAAAGGTCTCATGGTGATGTCTCCTTCCTTGTTGCTGTGTTCGTGGTGTCAGGTTTATGAGATTAGGAGAAGAAGACGTGCTATGGAGAGGAAGTGAGAAAACGGTACTTCAAGGTTATGTGATATCCCTTTCTCTTCTCCTTTCTCCATTTTTACAGCTCAAGCATACTTTAGATTAATATGTTTATCCTTGTGTTTCCGTCGCTTTGAATTACTCTATAATTGTAGATTCTGTAAAATGGAATTAAGAGACAACGACATCCAATTGTTTCTGCTACTGGGAACTTCAATCCCTTTCACTTGGTATAAGAGCCATCTTGAGTCTCTAAATTTCATTTTTAAACTTTAATTCAGAGTTAATGGTGGGTGTTTAGATCTGCATCGTGATGTATGTTTTGGGATTTTGAAAATTGGATGTTTTCGAAATTGGCTTTAGACTTATTGCTTTCAATTCGTCGATTTGTAAGGGCCCATTGTATTTTTTGGCATAATGTTCTTACAATCAAGTCTGTATTCATGTCCGTGTTGCTGTGATCAAGTTTTGACTTCAATTTGGTGAAATTTGGAGCAAGAACGGTGCAAAACTAATGAACGGACGAAATAGAACAAGCATTCTACTTTAGAGCGTAAGGCTAGAGCATTCCAATGCTCGCCTTACTCTATAAGGTAGAGGGCTCAGCGTCGCAACGCTTTAGCTGCAACATTGCAATGTTGCGTGGAGCATCGCGACGCTGTGAATAGTGTAGTGCCACGCTATGGCAAATGAGCGCCAATATCGTGATGCTGGCGGAGACCGTTGTAATGCTCCGGATGTGGTAGCGAGCGTTTGAAGTTGTCTGAGATCGTGTTTTCAAGCACTTCTGAAGGCAGTTTTAGCGTTTTTTGTTATTTATTAATTATCAATTTGTAATAATTAATTATATTTATTTGTTTTTCATTAATTAGTTTAATATAAGTGTTAAATGAATTTAATTAATGCTTAGGATACTAATTTCGATCCAATATTTCTTGTATATTTAATTATACATATGATGTATGATTTTATAATCTTATATGTCATATTATATGCCATATAGTATAAATCTCACCGTAGGATAAACATTATGTCATGCATCATTTTAATATAAATGTTATATTATAAAGTTACATGATTAATTAAGCATGCTCATGCATCATATCATATAATTGTTATATTGTATGATTGCATACATAAATAACATTTTCATGCATAATTTTATATTATAAATGTTATAATATATAGTTTAGATGAATGGATCTATGTTATTCAATTTTCATTACTTTTATGATATAATTGTTATGTATGATGTCATGAAAATGAGGATGCATGAAACATGACGTTACTTTAGGAAAATATAATTGTTATATTTTTCAAGTATGTCATTAGATGCATGTATAGGTTTAAATTATTTCATTAATTCTTTATAAGTGTTATAAGTTTAATGAAATTAGAATTAAAATATATAATCAAGAATTACATGCAAACATAGGTGAAAATTAATTTTAAATGGTTTAAAATTAATTTCATCTAGACCTATGTTAATAATGTTTCTAATATGATTAGAAATATGTTTAATCTTTTAACTTCTATTTAATAAGATTAAATTGGATTAAATAAAAGATTAAGTTTATAATATAATTGTCTATAAGGGACCTTTGTCTAAAGAAAGTTTTGTCTAAGGCTGAGGTTTTTAAGCTGATAGAAACAGAACACTCCTACTTAGGAACCAACCTGGAAGGTGAACTAGACAATAATGTTATAAGCATGCAATAAATGATTATGTTTATTAAAGTGTTTAATAAACAAGAAACATATATTGTTCGACAATCCAATATAAGAGTTATATTGAGTCAATTTAACAATTCACTTAGATAGATTTATTAGCCTAATTTGCCTAAGTAATGAACCACATTTGTAAAATACTTAGTGGAATAAAAAAGATGTCTATAATATGTCATTTTTCCACTCACGTTATCTCTAAAAGTTCACATGGTGAGACTCATGTTTGGCTTTGAGGCACCCTGGGAGCGTCCCCCTTCAGATGGTGTTTGCATGGGTCAATATCAAGGTGAATGGAGAAGGTATATATGTAACTGGGAGAAGGATGTGTGTCAACATGTCCTATGGTCTCCTTCATTGGTTTGCATCATGAGATCTTCTTGCACGACCTCGAGGCACACTTGGGAACGTCCCCCTTCGAATGGTTTGTGTATTAGGTCAATATTAGGGCGAACTCTAGAAATGGATAGGACCGCTTTAGTTTTTGCCTCAATCGGTTTTTCCATTCGGTTGGCTCATTGGGTGGAACTATAGAGTCTAAAATGGAAGGTCAAACTTACAAGAAATTGTTAGGCAAGTTAATGATTTCTTGACCAAATAAATGGTAACTAATTGTTATAGGAATAAGAATTATTCTAGTGTAACAATTGGTTGAGAATGACTCAATTCGGTGAATGAATGACTGATCCCCTTTGGTGGCTTTTATTCTGACTCACTGGAGTATTACGACAATAGAAATTTTGAATTAATATGAATAAGATTCATATTAATTAGGTTCATTATTTTAATTTCTATGTCGAATAAGAATGGATAGTAGATTGCATATGGTCAATTAACATGTTTTTATATAATTCAAAGTTACGCCATTCCATCTCAAGAGTTTTATTTTTTGATTATCAATATAAGTCAAAAGGTTGAAAAATATTTTAATTTGAAAAGTCATCAACATATAATGGCAATGTACTTTTGTCTTTTATTTGGGAAATGTTCTCAAAAGGAATTATTTCCAATTCATGAAGTGTTCATGAATAACTGCATGAATAATTTTTGCAGTGATAGCTTGCTTTATTGTCCGGATAACATGTGATGTGTTTGAATTATACGATAAAGTCATGACAAAACATATTGTATGTTGGAGTCATGGAAAGCTATATGTCCAAGAAAACTACTGCGATTGGAGCTAATGAGGAAAATGTTTCCAAATTAGTTTGGAAAGTTTGATGAGGAATTTTAAAAATACCACAAAAGGAAAAAATCAAATTAAGTAAATATGATTTACTAAGTTCTTGGTGGAGAATACAAATTCACACCTTGATAGTTGAATAATGATTCACTATCAAAATTTTTCTTCATTACAATTAGATTGTAAACCTTGACGAATACTTAATTTAATGGAATAGTTATACTAGTTAGCAACGAGAAGCTCATCTCAGTTAAAGTAGTGGAAGACATTAAAATGTTGTTTATTTATGCTAAATGTGGTGCTTTTTTTCACCATAAAAAAAATTAATTTATCCAAACTTTATTACTAAATATTTCATAAAGTATGAACAATTTTAGTAATAAGGCATGTTTTCAAAAGTTGTTTCGAAAATATGTTCAACTTTAAATAAATACTTTTTTACGTGTTAAATTAAAATATTGTTCATTTATGCTGATATATGGTGCTTTTATCACTATAAGAGAAATTCAATTTCTCCATACTCTTTTACTAAACATTTGATAGAGTATGAATGATTCAGCTTTGAATAAATAAGTTTTTATGTGTTAAAGGTTAACACATCTATATACTAAACTGAGAGGGTGTAAGGATTAATGGATCCAAAAACAAAGAAAGATTCTATCCTCCTAAAGGGATACATGTCTTTGGCTTTTAAATCACACTTACAGGTAATCCTCTAAGAGTTAAAGTTAAATTATTATTACCTATTAAAAGCCTTGCTTCTCATATAGGTGTGTCATTAACGCCTTATTAGATAAGGTTACTTGGCCAATATTAGATTTTCTTTGACCCAGGTGGAGCATAAGTCCGACTTCATAAATAAGCCATTAATATAATTGATGAGTATTTATGAATAAATGTATCTTATTCTAATGCAACTTACGTATTATTTTATTTGATAATTTAAAAAAAAATTAGACTAAAGTTTAAGTCATTTAAGGAAGCATATTGTGACATTATAATCAGATCATAATGATTAGTGCAGGATATTTGTTGTATTAAGCCTAGTTGATAGAGATGAGATGAAATCTCAACTTCGAGCATTAGGTACAATTTGGATGAAATTGTGCTGCAACAAGAGAAATGTGGCCTTGTTGAACTTAGTACATTTTAAGTACTTTGTTAAACATAGTCCTAATCTTTTAAAATTACACTGATACCTAACTCCACTAAGGATATGCAATGAAGATTGCAGTTTTGAACGTTATTTCCTCCAAAATGTTTACAAAACAATGTTAGATTATGAAAGTGTTGTAAAATTTGTGTATTACATTTTAGGTTCTGGGTAAGTTGATACACTTGTGTCCAAACAAACCCTTAGTGAAATAAATGTTCAAAAGTAAGCCTAGTTGTAGGTAGTCCTTGAGGAGTTTAAAATGACCTTTTGGACATTCTAAAGTAAAATGATGTATTTGTGTGACAATTACCGATTCATTTGGAAAGTTAAAGGTTGCAGACCTGTAACAAGGTCAAGCTATGTTGATGAATTAATTTCATGTAAAACTACGTAATAGTTAACAAGTGTTGTTAATCATTTATTTTCATTTGAATGTCAATTTCTAGTTATTAAACAAATAACTCTTCATTGTAGTGGGAGAGTTATGAGATAATTCAACCTTTGTAAAGGCTTACTTAAAGTCTCCATTGTCATATAGATGACAAGGTGAAAACTTATAAACCTTTCAGTAGTGGGAGAGTTATGCGATGACTCAACCTTCGCTGTGACTTATTGGACGTCAAAGCTGTCATACTGGATAACAAGAATTGAAAGAAGTTGACAAAGAGAAATTTTGTTAAGGTCATAAATTTGAGATAAAGTAGAGTACTTAATCTCATTTAATTTTTTTGTAGATTTTCATTGATGGGGGCAACCTCAAAGGATATTAATAGATTTACAAAAGGGGAGACTTGAAAGTGTAGTACTTGGAGATGGGAATCTTCAAAGTAAGACTCTTGGTGTTTGGTGAAAACCAACGAGAACGATGCATGATTTAATTCATTGTTGCATATGAGATATGTAAAAATGAATACTTTTTTTTATGAAAAGAAGTTCAATGCATCTACACAATTTCAAGAAAATGACTTTGAACGATGATGATGTACTTGTATAGACAAGAAAATGAAACGTGGGTATTTATCTGTTTTATATTGATATTTGCTTATTATGAACGAAGTAGAAATCAATATGCAAGTTTGATTATTTAACCAATTTTCAAATAATTGATTTAAAGAATTTTAGTATATTAAAAGTCCACATACAAATGTTTAGGACATAATGTTAAATTTGTCTCATGCATCTTACGTTTACAAAGTAGTCGTTTAATGTTCGATACAATTATTTCATATGGAATGGTAATGTACCATTCTACAATGAAGTTTATATATTCAAGGGAAAAGTTTACTAAGACACCTCAAATGTTGAGGGGATTTAAATCTTACATGAGACTCAATTAAAATTTAATATACAATTGGTTTGTTAAATTGGTAAAGTCGATAGTATGACCATTGAGTTTTGAAAATTAAAAGTTACGAATAATTACTGTTGGGGTTGATTCCCTAAAGTCTCGTGTCCTATAGTTTGTAAACAGTTTGTACGAACGCTTGTGTTGTTAATATATGATATTTACTTCACATCTTGTATTTTGCTCATTTACTTGTTTTATTTGCTTTACCACAAACTAATAAACATAAAATCCCTGGTTATCTGTATGTGAATCAAGCATGTATGTGGTGACATACAAGTGGATCATGTCTTGAGTGATAACCAAAATGGTCTATAGTATATGGATATAGGAGGGAAACCTTATCCTGTTAACGCTACGGATGCGGCCCGCTTTGTGGAATGGTCACAAGTGTTGTGACTTGTCACAGATGGTCTGATCCTGATCATTAATGGCTGTCTCTTATACACATCTAGATGTGTATAAGAGACAGATTCTATACAAAGAGTTTGTATAAGACCTGACCATGAAGTGTTAATGTCTCGTTATATAACACCGTTCATGACAGAGACTTCACTTCACTAGGATGACCATAGGTAACATGACCTGAATCCTGAGTGAGTTTGGAACTCCTGCCATTGAGGGTGGTCCTTTGATTTGTATGGGTGTGAATGGCCAGGTCGCCGATTCAAACCTACCATTTAGGGGATTCGTCTGATTGGGGAGTTGGGAACTCAGCTATACAAGATGGAATTCACTCCTTCCTCGAGGCAGAGGTAAGTAGATAGATGGCTTCTTTAAGGGTTGATTCCGGGGCTTGAACGATGTGGCGCCACACATCTTCTCTTAGCCCGAGAAGTGTTCATTTATAGTTGGACTATGTTGTATTGTTCATTAGAGGAATCAGTGGTACTTAAGGAGTGAGATGTAACTACAGGGGCATAATGGTAATTTGGCCCAGTTGTACTTACGAGCATCTGTGAAGGGTCATCATACTCATGATTAGTTATATTCGATGGATACAGAAATATATCTGTGGTAAGAAGAGTTCAACTGTTGATCTTTAGTGAAATGCTTGACAATTAACGCATAGTGGATCTCGTGGCTAAAGAGTTTAGTCAGCTATTCACGTACCATTGGATCTTCGAGCCACAAGTCTATTAGGTCCCCTGGGTAGCTTGGATAAAGTCGGGAACCAGTATTTGGGTTAATTTGAAATGTTCAAATTGACAAGAGAAAATTCGATTATATATGATATAATTGGATTGGTTAATTATATATGATATAATTGGCTAAATATATGAGATACATTATTATGGAGGAAATTAGATATAAATATGATTTATATCAAGTAGAGGAGAAAATACTATAGTAGATATGTGATATCAAACTATTGGATATAAATATAATATGATTATATTTATTAATGAATTAATTGATTAATTATGATAATTAATCCTTTTTCCACGTTCGGACCTGAGTTAGTGGACAGCATCGGTTATGGTAACCGATGAGTTAAAAATGAAAAAAAAATTTCATTTTGGATTGTGCAATCGATATTCTGTAATTCCGCCCAAAAGATTTCATGAAAGCGCGTTGCTGCTTTCTAAAACGATCGCCCGAGAGCCTATATGATAGTCGCTTCTCCGCCTAAACGATCGTTCACCTCGTGATTTTACTAAACGATCGTACACCTTTTCTTAAACGATCGTTCAGCATATCCTACACGATCGTGTAGCTTCTCTATACGATAAGAACTTCTGCTATACGATAGCGTTGTTTTCTCTCCCACTTGCTTATCCCCTACATGACTCGTTTTTCCTTCGTCCTCTACCAAATTCACCAAAGCCCACCTTTTGGGTTTTCATTCTGAGAATACCCAGGGTTCATTAGTGGTGGTATCGTCCCTGTTGTGGCGTTCGTGTTCGCGTTGATTGTGCAGCTGCAGTCGACGTTCCCGCCAGTCGTTGGTAGATTTGTTGGAGGGTTCCGCTGCGTTGGGGTTCTGAAGTTTGAAGATAGTTTTCAACTAGTACGGAACTCTTTCCCTTATGTTTTTATTGTTCATAGCATGCCGTTAATTAAGTTTTGATTGCATAACTGTATATGTTGTATGTATATGGTTCGATTTCGGTCACTGTGAGATCGAAGCGATCCGAACACGATGGAATTCTCTGTATGAGATCCTTCAATTACATGTGGGTGTATATAGTTTAAGATTTGATCTGTTACGTGATACACTGTTTCATATTGGATCTAGAGAAATTCGTGTTTTATCCTTGTTGGTGTATATTGGACTATAAGGCAATCTTTTGCTTGTGAAGCAATAATTTACATAAGTTAAGTATGTCCTAAGATATTTGAAAGCTAATTTAGATATAACTTAATCTGTCCACTTTATGAGATAACGTGGTACAAGAATTGAGTTTGAGGATATATGTAACCACCAAGTTGTAGAAATAAAATAGAATAAGAGAAACACCTTGTTGGTGAACAAATATTTTTTGTTGACATAACAATTTGAATTATATAAAATGATTCTTTAGGCTAAAGTGTGAGAGGATTCCTAAACTGTCTGGGACTATGATACAAGTCTCTAGTGTGCTAGGTAAGTGGAAGAGCATGTAGGGTATAGAGTATGCCCTAGGATACATGTTTCACTGATTTACATTTCTCCGACTTTAGTGAAAATGGGAGATTGTTGGGATATATGCCCTAAAGCCCCGTAGTTATATGTTATTTGAATAAATGGTTGATTAGTTTTATATGCAATAATCCATTATACGAATATCCAAGATTGTCTAATATGACTTAAACATGTATGTGAAGACATACAAGTTGATCATGTTTAAGTGATAATCTAAGTGGTCTGTAGTATATGAATAAGGTTGGGTGCCTTATCTTGGTAACACAATTGATACGACCCGCTTTGTAATCGTTACAATTGTTGTAAAGCACTACAAGTGATTTGATCTTGATCATTCATGTGGAGACATGTGAGCGGTGGTATCCTATACAAAGAGTTTGTATAAGACCGACCACGAATTCATAATCTCTCTTATAACACTGTTGTTAGAAGAGACTTGCATTTCACCAGGATGACCATAGGTGACTTGACCTGAATCCTGAGTGAGTTGTGACTCCTGCCTATAAAAGTAGTCCTTTGATTTGTATGGGTGAGAGTGGCCAAATTTTCAAACTCAATATGCCTACCACTTTGGGGATTCGTTTGATTAAGGAGCTAGAAATACAATTAAACAAGAATGAATTCATTCATTCCCCATTGTTAGGGTAAGTAGATAAATTGCTCCCTTAAGGGCTCGTTCCGGGGCTTAAACAATGAGGTGCCTCACCCTCTCCTGGCTCGAGAGGGGTTCAATTATAGCTGGACTATGACCAATAATTCATTAAAGGAATCAATGGTACTTAAGAAGTTAGATGTAACTACTAGGGTAAAATAGTAATTTGATCCAACTGTACTTATGAGTAATTTGTGAAGGGTCAACACACTGTTGATTGGTTATATTCAATGGACACAGAAATATATCTAGTGCGAAGTGTACAATTGTCGGTCTTTGGTAGAGTGATCGACAATTAATGAAACTTGATTAATTTAATTAAAGAGTTTAATTAATTTATCAAGTATCATTGAAACTTCTATCTATAGGTCCATAAAGTCCCTTTGTTAGCTTAATAAAGACTAATGAGAATCAAATTAATTTTGGTTTAATTTGAATAGTTCAAATTAATTAAAGGGAATTAATTGTATAAGATAGAAGTAAATAATGTATGTTAATACATTATATTGTTTTATGAGATAAGTAAATATTTGAATATGATTCAAATATTATTTATATGAATATATTTAATATAAAAACTATATGTTAAAATTAATGTGAATGTGATTCATATTAAATTTATATAGCTTGATGAAAGAGATTATTATTTGAATGTGATTCAAATATTATTTATATGAATGTGATTCATATAAATACCATAGGTTAAAGTTAATATGAATATGATTCATATTAATACCATAGGTTATTTGAGAGAATAACAAACTATAAGTTATATTATATGTGATATAATATAAATTATAGGTTATATGTGATATAACTAACATATAGTTTATATATATATATATATATATATACTAAAATGGTTAATANATAGGTTATATGTGATATAACTAACATATAGTTTATATATATATATATATATATACTAAAATGGTTAATATATACTTTCAAAATTTGAATTTGAATTTATTTTAACAACTCCTTTTGGGATTTATTTTTTTTTAGATTTTTGGTTAAAAATAAGGGAAAGTGTTTCCTTTATTCATTCATTCAATTACGTGAAAACAGGAGAGAGAGGATGATCATTATCTTCATCCCTCTCATTCTCTCTGTGGGTTTTCTTCCTCTCTCAGAAAACTCTCTAAAAAAAAAGCTCTTAACCTCTCCCTTTACACAAAATTAAGAAATTTGAAGCTCACAATTCTTTAATGATTCTCATCCTTGAGAATAACAAGAAAGGTCCCATGGTGGTGTTTCCTTCCTTGTTGCTGTGTTCGTGGTGCCACGTTCGTGATATCAGGAGAAGAAGACGTGCTGTGGAGAGGAAGTGATAAGACAGTACTTCAAGGGTATGTGATATCCCTTTCTCTTCTCCTCTCTCCATTTTCACAGTTCAAGCATGCTTTAGATTAATATTTATCCTTGTGTTTCCGTCGCTTTGAATTACTCTATAATTGTAGGTTTTGTAAAATGGAATTAAGAGACAACGACATCCAATTGCTTCTGTTGCTGGGAATTCCAATTCCTTCACTTGGTACCAGAGCCATCTCGAGTCTCTAAATTTCATTTTTAAACTTTAAATTCAGAGTTAATGTTGGGTGTTTAGATCTACATTGTGATGTATGTTCTGGGATTTTGCAAACTGGATGTTTTTGAAATTGGCTTTAGACTTTATTGCTTTCAATTCGTCGATTTGTAATGGCCCATTGTATTTTTTGGCATAATTTTCTAATCGAATCTGTATTCATGTCTGTGTTGCCGTGATCAAGTTTTGACTTCAATTTAGTGAAGTTTGGAGCATGAATGGAGCAAAACTAATGAACGAACGAAATAGAGCAAGCATTCTACTTTAGAGCGTAGGGCTAGAGCGTTGCAATGCTTGCCTTACTCTATAATTGTAGGTTCTGTAAAATGGAATTAAGAGACAACGACATCCAATTGCTTCTGTTGCTGGGAATTCCAATCCTTTCACTTGGTATCAGAGTCATTTCGAGTCTCTAAATTTTGTTTTTAAACTCTAATTCAGAATTAATGGTGGGTGTTTAGATCTGCAATGTGATGTATGTTCTCGGATTTTGCAAATTGGATTTTTTTGAAATTGGCATTAGACTTTATTGCTTTCAATTCATCGATTTGTAAGGGCCCATTGTAATTTTTGGCATAATTTGTTTGCAATCAAGTCTGTATTCATGTCTGCGTCGCCATGGTTAAGTTTCAACTTCAATTTGAAATTCAAAGCAAGAACGGAGCAAAGTGAATGAACAAACAAAACAGAGCAAACATTCTACTTTAGAGCGCAAGGTTAGAATGTTGCAATGCTCATCTTATGTTGTAAGGTAGAGGGCTTAGCGTTGTAACGCTCTAGCCATAGCATTGCAATGCTGGAAGTAGCATAGCTCTACGCTACAACAAATCGAACACTAGCTTTGCGATGCTGGCAGAGACCATAATGATGCTCCGGATGTGGTAATGCATGTCTGAAGTCGTCTGAGATCATGGTTTCAAGCACTCTTGAAGGCAATTTCAGTGTTTTTTGTTATTTATTAATTATTAATTTGTAATAATTAATTATATTTATTTTGTTTTTTCATTAATTAAATTAATACAGGTGTTATATTAATTTAATTAATGTTTAAGATGCCAATTTCAGTCCAACATTACTATTATCTTTAATTATACATGTGATGTATGGTCTTATAATTTTATATGTTATATTGTATGCCATATAGTATAAATCTCACCATAGGATAAACATTATGTCATACATCATTTTAATATAAATGTTATATTATAAAGTTGCATGATTTATTAACCATGCTCATGCATCATATCATATAATTGTTATATTCTATGATTGCATACATGATAACCTATAGAAATACAAGTTATTTAGCTCTTTTATTGAGAACAATTAAGAAAAATAAAAAAAAAAGGCGTCAATTTGACAAAGAATCAACATGAATAATTATACTTTGGGATCATGAGATTACAAAACTAATAATCTTAGCAAAAGTATGAAATATGTCACTTTTTGAACGCAGGATGAATGAAAAAAGAAAGTAAAACAAACGACAACTGAAAACGCATCAGTTTGGACACCAACTCTGCAACGCATAGCACCACTCGTTGAAGCAAAACACAACAAAAAGAAAACAAAAATTGCATGGGCGGTGGAAGTCAAGTATATAGAGGAAGTTGGTGGCCAATGTGATAGGTTCATTGTACTGCCAGTGTGTCACACCTCGTCTCAGACTACTCTCTGAGCCTAGGAAAGGATATGACTGTAGCAGTTATCAACCCTTTTGTTGACACTTACTGCCTAATAAATCTAGCGGAAAACTCTGATACCAATGTACAAACTCATATACAAGGGATGCCTCTTAAGCAAAATTTATTAAGTTTAAAAACACAATATATTTAGAGTGATTACATTACTAGTTTCACAAGTTTCGTTGCCCAAAACCTTAGTCCCTATATGAACAACGGTAACATGTATACGATATTTACAGTAACCACCTAACAGACGGGTTATAATATCTTTGTCCTTTAGTGGCAGAGCAGATGCAGAACTATCTTCTGGGGATTTGACCACTACCTGGGAGAAAGGAAAACATTTGAAAACGGGGTGAGCTTGCCAGCCCAGTGAGTGACTTAAGAAAGAAAACTGATTCTCATGCAAAGTCTCAATAAAGAGATTAAACTGAAATATAAATTTCTACAATAACCTTGTATTACAGTATAAACATTTTCCAAGCATAAAGCATATAAAGCTGTTTTTGTCAGAAAACATGAAAACTATTTCTTAGTTGAGAGTAACCCTGCTATGGTTAAATCCCAACGTCAACTGCTAGACAAAAGAGAACCCCTTTGCTCAATCTCTGACTTTTAACTACCTACGTGCACATGGCATACTAAGTACCATCATACCTTAGGTACTTCTGCTCAGATACCTTCCTAAACTTGTCCTTCAGTATTGAGCTGCTTGGATACCTTTCACATGTCCTTCGATATCGAGTTGGTCGGATACCTTCTCAAATGTCCTTCGGTATCACGTTTCAAATAAAACTAGTCATAAATGACTTCCTCTTTAAAACATGTAAAGCATAATGCATAGAAAACATGTCTTTAAAGATACTAATGCATGCTTGGTGTATTTAAACACACATAAATAGTTTTTCAATAAACTTTCATACATGGCATGCGTTTAAAACATAACTCATGGTTTGCTTGGAAATCACTTTGTAAAACTAGCCAACATGAGAATAATCTTTCTTTAAAACATGGTTTCTTTATAACATTGTAAATATTTAGTCACTCACCTTGGTCGTTTAGGAACCTTTCTCTCTAGAAGTTCCTTGTTTACCTCGGGCTCCCTTTTGAACCCTAATATCCAGATTAAATTTAAAGCTCAGATTACACATAGTTCTAAGCCTTATCTTGAGATACTTCCTTCTGTAAACATGCTCTAAAATGTCTTAGAAAGCTTACCTTAAAATCTTAGCTCAGAACTCTTCATGATTTGGCCAGAATCTTCAAATCCTTAAGACTGGCCCAAGCTTACCCTACAGCTTGACCCTTCTATCTTTTCCTTCCTTTTCAGCCCGATTCCTTAGAGCTTCTTCTCCGACAGCCCTAGCCTGAAAACTAGACTCGCAGAGCTTTCAGGTGGCTTTGAAATCACTCCAAACGCACGAGTATGCTAGGAGAACTCCTCGTCTTAATTTGATGCTATTTCCAGACTTCACTGTCCAACTGCGTCTCCTCTTGGAACTTTATGATCGACGCATAGTTTTGCTATCAATGCATGCGTTCTCTCGTCAATGGATAGTTTCCTCACAATCAGCTTTCACACTCTTCTTAATGTCCTTTGAATTATGATCTAAAGAGAAGTCCTTGGCCCTATTTATAGGCGTCCAAAATCTCTCCAAGGCCGACACCTCCTACTTGGCTGGATGTCCAAGTGTCTTTTCCCTACACTATCAACACAACGCTCATGCCATCACAATCTAAGGTGTCTTCCTCTTCCTTATCCAACACAAAATGCTTAAATTTGTATGTCTTCTTGTGCATCCACCTCCTTTGCTTAAGGCTTAAGATTTCTCCCCAACAAGCCACATGTCCAGATGACGACCTTGAATGCGTCCATCCAATCTCATATGCGTTCATCTAACCACGAATGCGTCCATCCAATCTTACCTTGTGCATCCAATTGAGGCAACTTGGTCACATATGCTAGATGCTCGCAAGACTCATCTTTGGCCGCATATCCTTCTCTTTCGCATGGCTTACCCTTACCCTATGCACTCAACTAGGATAATGACCAACACTCTTTCAACGCATACTATTAGCCTTGTCCTATGCGCCCACATGCCTTCGGATGTCCAACGCATAGCACATCACCAACGCATAGTATTAGCCTTGTGTACCTCAAGCCTTAGCAATGCAAGACGTTTCACCATGCGTCCACCATGGCTTGTCTCATTGCCGCATAGCTCATCATCTAGTGCTGCTGCCACATAGCACCATCGCATAGCGTTGCCGCATAGCACCATCACATAGCATTTCCGCATAGCACCGTCGCATAGTGTTCTCACATAGCACCATCGCATACTGTTGCCACATAGCACCAGTCACCACACGACTCTTGCTCAACTTGTAGCGCTGACGTCCATCGTCTAGCTCACACGACTATTGTCTAGCTCACACGACCATCACGTAGTGCCATCGCCCAGCGTCATCATCTAACACTGATGTCTCGTGCAGTGCCAACGCCTCATCGTCTAACGCTATTGTTTAGTACTATCGCCTAGCTTCCACGCTTATAGCGCTTACACTGATCATGTAGTACTTTGTCTATCGTATAGCCCGATCATCTAGCGCCCGCCTACACGATCGCCTACCTCATCGTGTAACGCTGTTTACTTACTATAGAATTGACCAATGCCCTTGTCCGCACAACTTGAGGTTGCCGCACGTTTTGCTAACCTCTCAAGACATTGGCTGCCGCATACGTTTCTCTTGCCATACTCTGGCTTCCTTCAATGCCCAAATAACCTCTAAATGAGCAAGGCCAATGCATGGAACAACACTTAGCCAATTTTCTAGCTTTCAAACACCAATTTTAAGCTTTACCCAAGAGTCAAGCTTTCAAATTCACACTTTTCTTCTAATTTTTTCACCCTTTTCTCTAAAATTACACATTAATTTCCACATCAACCTACTCACCACACTGGTCCTCGATAGGGAACATACTTAAGTAGAGAAATTAGGGTCTCAGGTTACAATTTACCTCCCCCTTATGAAAATTTCGTCCTCGAAATTTTGCTACAAGTCCGTCAATTAAACAACTGTGGATACTTGTTTCTTATTTGTCTTCAACTTTCCATGTTTCTTCTTCAGTGCTATGGTTTTGCCATAGTATCTTTACCAATGGTATTGTCTTATTCCTTTAGACGTTCTTTTCTGTCAAGAATCTCCACTGGTTCTTCTTTGTAAGATAAATTCTCTTTCAACTGCACTGGTTGCTCAGGCAACACATGGGTAGGATCTGGCACATACTTCCTTAGCATTTCCACATGAAACACACCATTGACACGAGATAACTCTGGAGGTAAATCCAACCTATACGCCATTGGGCCAACTCTTTCTATTATCTCGTAAGGTCTAATATACCTTGGGCTTAACTTCCCTTTCCTATCAAACCTAACTATACCTTTCCACGGAGACAACTTAAGAAATACTTTATCACCAACTTCAAATTCCAATTCTCTTCTCCGCTTATCGGCATAACTCTTTTGCCTGTCTTGAGCTGTCTTAAGGTTTTTCTCTTATAATCTTAACACTGTCTGATGTCTGCTGAGCAAGTTCTGGACCTAGTAATTTCCTTTCACCGACCTCATTCCAACATATCGGAGTTCTACATGGTCTTCCGTATAGTGCCTCATACGGTGCCATTCCGATACTCGAATGGTAACTGTTGCCGCATAGCATCATCGCACAGAGTTGCCACATAGCATCGTCGCATAATGTTGCCGCATAGCACCATCGCATAGTGTTTTTGCATAGCACCATCGCATAGTGTTGTCGCATAGTACCATTGCATAGTGTTGCCGCATAGCACCATCGCATAGTGTTTCCACATAGCACCATCGTATACCATTGTCGCATAGCACCAGTCTACCGCTCGGCTCTTGCTCATCGTGTAGTGCTGACGCCCATCGTCTAGCGAAGCACGGCTATCGTCTAGCGCACACGCCCATCGCTCACGCCCCAGCGTCATTGTCTAACGCTGATGCTGATCGTGTAGTGCCAATGCCTCAATCATCTAACACTATCATCTAGCGCTTACACTGATCGTGTAGTACTTTGTCTATTGTATAGTCCGATCGTCTAGCGCCCGCCTACACGATTGCCTACCTCATCGTGGTAGTGCTGCTTACTTACTATACGATCGACCAACGCCCTTGTCCGTGCAACTTGAGGCTGCCGCACATGGATGACATGTAGAAATACATGTCATTTTAGGCCTTTTATTTAGAAAATTATGAGGACTGTTAAGCAGGTTATGCGAAAATTATGTTAGAAATTCATGCGAAAATGAGCATGCGGCATTCAACATTGAGAATCTCGGCTAACCCATTATTATGCGTTATTATGCACTCAAATGTCTATTTTTGTAGCTAACGCAGGAAGTGGACGCAAACGCGAAAGCTGGACTACTGCATAGACGACTGCATGTAAAGAAACTCTCCATCGCAAAGGCGAACGCACACGATCAATGCATGGGTGTTTCAGTGATCAGTCGCATGCGTCCATCGCATAGGAGTTGCGATCGTCAAGCGATTGCGGTCATCGTGTAGAAGTTTCGGTATTAAGCGAATGTGGTCACTGCATGATTGCGGCTACACGATAACGTATAATAGAGGGATCAACACAAGGTTGGTGGAATAGACGCATCAACGCATCTCTTGGAAAAATCAAAAGATGATGTTGACATTTCACCTACCATGCCGTTAGCAGCAGAGATTCAGAAAAGGACTAACGCGCCGCTATGTCAGAATCAGAGCAGTCCATTAATGCTGTCGGCGATCAAGCTCTATATATAGAAGCCGATGAGCAGAATTTCAGATCATCTAGGGATTATCCCTGCGATCTAGACTAATGCGTGAGAAGAAAGCTTGAGAGTTCTTCATCTCCCTCATCCATTCTGAGCGACGACCGGAGCCTTCGATCGGAGCTAGATCTCAGGAGAGTCAGCTCCACCGCCCATCCATGGCACCACCGGCAGCCTTAACGCACATCTGCTGGAAGCAAGTCATTGCTTCCAGCCGATCATTTCATTTTCTCTTATTTTCTTATATTGTATTGAATTACATTTTGGGATTAAGGAATTAATACATTATGTGTTCAATGCATTTCTGTGTTTCTTTCGATTCCACCTCCATCTTTCTTTACTTAGCATCCTTAACTTTCATTGCATCACTTAGTGAGATTGCTAGATTATTTCATACTTAGTCATGTGGATTAGAGATATGAAGCATGTAGCAAACCACCGAGAGGTGTGCGTTGCATGAGTGTGTGAGAAAATCTTATTTTCTTAGTGTAAAGCTTTAGTAACATCTGTCTATAGGTGGACGCAATGCTTGTCTATGAGTAAAGTCAGCAACAACTAAGTGCTCGGGAGGGTAAGTGGCTGGTCGCATTAAGCAATGTAAGTTATTGTTCACTAGAGATAGGAATAATCTTGCGTCAGCCAAGTTTGTGTGGTTACCTTGTCTTATGTATACGTCCATCACACCTTTAGAGCTACTCGAGGGAGAGTTTAAAGAAAAAACCTAAGACTCGAGAGAGCTAGGTTAGAATCGATGCTCGAGAGGGCTAGATTAGGTTTGCAATATCAAGAATGGAGACCTAGGAATAAGCTTCATTTTCTATTAAACAGTGTATGCACCCTACAGAGAGGACAATGACTGTGTCCAGGAAGTAGGATATGGTGGCTGTATGCGGCCATCTCGACCCTTATGCATACACATCGCATACGTCCTAGATTTAGACTTTTAGTGTGTGTAGCATGATCGCATGGCTTGTGTTGACTAAGGTGCCCTTGCGGCCACTCTTAAGGATTGCAATGAAGACATCTCCACATTTTATCTATTTTTCCATCCATTTACTTCCTGTCAATAGTTGTCAAGTCTCTACCTCTCATTCATATTCTCATTGCGTTGTCTGTTAGTTAGGAGTAGGAGTAGTGTTAGCTTAACAACCCCTCCATCATTCTTTTATTCAACCGCCACATGCACATTACTACATACGTCTAGCTACAAGTCCCTGAGTTCGACCTCGGATCACCCGAGAAACTTGCGTTTGCATTATAGTTGGCGTGAGCATAAGAAAACTTGTGACAGGAACGCACGGTCATCGCATACATTCGTTAATGCATAGTTCATTCCAATGCATGACCACCGACGTATGATATTCAATGCATACATTAAGAACATGCATCGCATATTGCGTTCATCTAATTTTAGTTATCACACGTTTTGCTAACCTCTCAAGACATTGGTTGCCACATGCGTTTCTCTTGGCCACACTTTGGCTTTCTTCAACGCCCAAATAACCTCTAAATGAGCAAGGCTAACGCATGGAACAACACTTAGCTAATTTTCTAGCTTCCAACGCCAATTTTAAGCTTTACCTAAGAGTCAAGCTCTCAAATTCACTATTTTCTTCTAATTTTTCACCATTTTCTCTACAATTACACATTAATTTCCACATCAACCTACTCACCACACTGGTCTCAGTAGGGAACATACTTAAGTAGAGAAATTAGGGATCAGAGTTCACATAGTGGATCTTTGACGTGTAGCAGGCAGCACAATAGGGCATGGAATTTAATGGGAGGCGTTAGACCATCATAAAAAAGAGGCGATGATCTTCACTTTTTGACGCATATGAATAGCCCACCCAAGAAGTTGAAGATAACTTCATCCATCGAGAGAGAGGAAGTTCTGTCAAAACTCCACCTCTTCAACAATGATCGTTCCTCCAAGCTTGTCATTGAGAATTTTGAGTGAGACCTTGATAATTGTCCGTGGAGGAAGAGGGAGTTCCTCCAGATCATTGCAGTCAGCATAAAATAGTCACCACTATGAGCCTCAGGGAGCAAGAGATTGTCACTTATGACTTGATTTCTTCACTTATCTTTTATCTCTTGCATCCTTTATTCCTTTATATGTGTATTAGTGTAGTGATGGAAGAATAGTATTTCTAATATGAATGCAATTCCTTCCATATTTCATACATTTCTATCTTTTTCCACAAGCATGAGTAGCTAAATTATCCATGAGTTGAGGGAGAATAGTTAACATTTTTCGCTAAGTCATGCATAAGTAGGTGTTCATCTTGTTCTAACATGTGCTTATTGTTTAGTTAAGATTAAATCGAGATATTGATCTAAGTACAAAACAATTTGCACCTTGAGAAAGGAAGCGATTGTGGAACCTTTTTAACAAGGAAAGAAGTAACTTTAGAAATAAAGATTATCCTTCACAATAAAAAATCACTGCATGCATCCTGCGATAAGGTAGTGTGGCATCAAAATCGAGATGTGAAATTTGTTAATTATGAGTTTATAGCATGAATGCTTAACTTATATGTTGCTTAGAAGAATGTTGATGAATCTTTCTCAACCCTATTCATCTATTTGTATTTCATCCATTCTCGTCGCACACAACTTTATTTTGAATTGCAATTATCATCGCATCTATTTCATCCATCTCATCGCTTAGATTAAATAGGATAGTTAGATATATACATTTCCATCGCTTACTTTATAATCAAAACAATGCGTTAAGATTGAGCAAAAAAAAAAAAAAAAATTACTGCACATTTTAATTGCATGCCCTGAGTTCGACACTTAGATCACATTAAGGCATACTCTAGTTAGATTTATACTTGGATTTAACTAGAGAAAACATTACATCTAGATTAAGAAATACTCATATTGAAGAAGCATGGCATAAGGCATTTCATCGCATCAATCTAGAATGACAACAAGTTTTTGGTGCCCACCTGCTAGACCAATAGAAGAAGAGAATGGAGATGCTTCTGATCAACAACCCACCTTGTAGCAAACATAAAAACCAACAACAACAAACTAGACAGAAGAGCATGAGAAGGAACGTAGAAAGCTATTAAAAAAGACTTCAACCTCACAGGCATCAGTGAAGATGCAACCACTAACGTATCCACTGAGATTGAGAAGAAGGAATGATGAATCAATTCCGACACTTCCTGGAGATATTAAAACAATTGCATATCAATATCCCTTTGGTTGAAGCATTAAAACAGATACCTACATATGAAGTTCTTAAAGGACATACTTTCTAGAAAGAGAAGGATTGAAACATTTGAAACGATAACACTCACTCAAGAATGCAATGTGATAATACAATAAAAGATTCCAACAAAGATGAGGCACCCTGGTAGCTTTACCATTCTTTGCTCCATAGTAGGAGTTGACATAGGCAAGCCCTATGCAATTTGAGGGCTAGCATAAACCTAATGCCCCTCTCTATTTTTAAGAAGTGGTGAAGTGCGACCAACCTCAATAACACTTCAGATGGCTGATCGTTCTCTTGTGCGACAAGAAGGGATAATCGAAGACGTATTAGTAAAAGTGGATAAATTCATTCTACCCGCAGACTTTATAATTCTTAACTATGAAGCAGACCATGACGTGCCCATCATTTTGGATAGACCATTTTTATCCATTGGACGCATATAAATAGATGTGCATAAAGGGAAAATCACAATGAGAGTGAATGGGAAAGAAATCAAGTTCAACGTCCTCAAGGCATTAGAATTCCCTTATGAAATAGCTGTATGTCATGCAGTTGACATCGAGAATGATTGGCTTTACAACATAGACTAAGAAGATGAAGATGGTGAAGGAAAAATAGACTAACAGCTCCCGCATACTTGCTATGCGGCAGTTGTACAAAAGAACTTTGAACCACTAAACATGGGGGACCAAGAAAATAAAGTCAAGCCTTCATTGGAGCAACCTCTAGCATTGGAAATGAAAATGTTCCCCTCAGGTCTCAAGTATGCCTTCCTTGGTGAGGGAGAAACACTACCTATCATTATTTCAGCCACCTTAACCCTTAAAAATGAGGAATCTCTGTTAAAAGTTTTGAGGAAATATACTCGAGCCATCGAATGGACCATTGCAGACATAAAGGGGATCAACCCCCCATATTTCATGCATAAATTTAGACTGGAAGAAGGGAAAAAAGGTTCAATCGAACATCAACACAGGCTCAACCCTATGATGAAAAAAGAAATGAAAAAGGAAGTCATTAAATGGATGGATGCAGGCATAATTTACCCTATTTCTGATAGTAATTGGGTAAGTCCTGTCCTATCACTGTAACTCCAAACCAGAATAACAAAGTGGTACCCACTCGTGATGGAACATGAGACATACGCAGTAGAATTGGGATCTAATTACACTCTAATTTCTCTTAAATTAAAGGAAATAACCATGCATCATGAAGGGAAAAATAGTGAATTAAAAGTGTAGGATACTATCTTTGAAGCTCCCGAAAACCGCTTTTCCTCTTTGAATCTCGACCCGAACTCTTTCGAACCACCACTAGAGTTGACCTACTATCCTCTAGACTCAGAACCGGGTTGTGGGACCCGGTGGATGAAGAAAATCGAGAGAGAGAAAAGAGATGGAAAATAAGATGGAATTTGGGTAGGTTTGGGTTTTTCTCTTTTTTTCAAAGTTGTGATTTTTTCTAGCCCAAATATGAAAACTAATTTTCAAAATTGCAAAAACTCTTTTCATTTAAAATGAAAGCCCAGTTTATAGAAAAATCCATGCAATAATTGCATGAACTAAATGCATAAAAAACCCAACACCTAATATTCCACTATCTTAGTGGGCTTAATGTCTCCACTATAAGCCAACACCTAGCCCACTATTTTGTTAGTGAAATTATCTAACAAAAGTTTGGATTTTCCCACTAACTATAGTCAAAGGGCAAAATAGTCATTTGGTCAAAGTCAAACTTTGACCAAAAAGTCAACATTTGGACTTTTTATGATTTTTCTCATGTTGACTAATTTTGACCTCCCGAGCATGAATCCGCATTCATTTTCTCGAAATTCAAATCAAATTTGAATATAAGGTCGGTCAAAATTTGATTTTTCAAAGTTAAAAGTCAACTCTTTGACTTTTTACATCTTTGACCATTCCATCATTTCCGAGCTTCCGAATATGAACATTTTCATATTCTTGATATTTAAATCATATTTAAATATTAAAGCTATATCTCTAAGCTAAAAAACCCGACCACTATATCACATTTACTTGTCGGTTTCTCTGTCTCTACATAATTCGAACAATTCGAATTATTCTATCATACTATTCTAAGTTTAGTCCATATGAGCTAGTAAGGGAACCTAATGAACCTATAGATCATGGGCTCCAATGATCCGAGATTAGCTAGCTAAACTCTTTAGACGGAGCTAATCAACATTCGTTAACTAACGGGTCATTCCACTAAAGTCTCGTAGTTGCACTCCCTTCACTATAGATATATTTGTGTCCATTTGATATAACCATGATTAGTAAGTTAATCCTTCACAGGTTGTTCATAATCTCGGTTGGGTCATAAAAACCGTTTTACCCCCAAGACTACATCTTGTTTCTTAAGTTCCACTGATCCGCTAATGAACAATTGGTTTAAGGTCCAACCTATAAACCGAATCCCTCTCGGGCCAAGGAGAGGATGGGTCCCCTTATTCAAGACCTGGATTCAGTACTAAAGGGAACAACCTATCTACTATCCCTATAATGGGTAGGAGTGAATTCTGTCTTGCATCCTATGTTCCCAACTATCGACCTGATCTTACCCCTGAAATGGGAGGCTTATTGGGCCAGCGAAATTGAGTTGCCCTCACCTATGCAGATCTAAGGATAGTTCAGAGTGAACAGGAGTCATAGTTAGCTCAGGATTAAGATTAAGTTACCTAGGTCATCAATTAACGAAATAGTCAGTTTTATACATAAAACGACATTTAGAACGTAAAAAATGACTATTTTATGGTTCAGTCTTATGTAAACTCTTTACATAGGATGCCCCCACTCACATATATTTATATGAACGATTCAGGATGACATCGTTTGTACTAACTACAAAGTGGGCCGCATCCATAGTGTCCCCAGAATAAGGTGCCCAACCTTATTCATATACTATAGACCATTTTGGCTANCCAGAATAAGGTGCCCAACCTTATTCATATACTATAGACCATTTTGGCTATATATTTGAACTTGATCCATCTTTATGTCACTACATAAAGTTCAAACTACATTAAATAGCCTTAGGACCTTAGTTTATTGGATTCAAGATTACAATTTCAATAACAACTTTATCGAAAAACAAAACAGAACATATTTATTAATTTACAAACTACGAGTTTTAGGACATAAAATCCAACACTCGGCCTATCACTGGGTGGAGAATTTGTATGGACTATAGGAAATTAAACACAACAACCAAGAAGAACCATTTTCCATTATCATTCATTCATTAGATGCTTGACAGATTAGTTGGCAATGATTTCTTCTGCTTCTTGGGCAGATACTCTGGATACAATCAGATAACGATCGCCCCTAAGGATCAAGAAAAAACCACATTTACATGCCCTTATAGGACATTCGCTTTTCGATGCATGCTTTTTGGGTTATTTAATGCAATGGGTACCTTCCAGAGCTATATGGTGACAATCTTTTCTGATTACTTAGAGAAGTCCGTGGAGATATTCATGGATGATTTCTCTGTGTTTGGAAAATTCTACAATTCATGCTTACCAACCTTGAGCAGGTTCTACAAAGATGTGAGGATACCAATCTTGTATTAAACTGGGAAAAATGTCATTTCATGGTAAATGAAGGAATTATGCTATGCCACAAGGTACCCAAAGTTGGCTTAGAAATGGAGAAAGCCAAGATTGAAGCTATGAAAGACTACCCCCTCCAGCGAATGTGAAAAGCTTAAGAAGTTTCCTAGGCCGCGGGCTTTTATCGTATATTTATTAAGGATTTCTAAAAAATTGCACGACCATTGAGTATGCTACTTGAAATCAAAAGACCTTTTGTTTTTTACGAACACTGTTTGCAAGCATTCGAGAAGCTGAAACAAACATTTGTCGTTGCACCCATTTTGATCGCACCAAGTTGGTTGCTTCCTTTTGAACTAATGTGCGATGCCAATGACTATGCAATGGGCGCTGCAGTAGTTTAGTGCAAGGAAAAGGTTTTGCATCCAATCACATACTCCAGTAAAACATTAAATGAGGCCACAATTAATTATACAATCACTGAAAAAAAGTTACTAGCTGTGGTATTTGCAGTAGAAAAATTCCAAGCCTATCTATTGGGATAAAAAATCATCATCCATACAGATCATTCTGTAATTAAATACTTGATGACAAAGAAGGATGTAAAATTTAGGTTGATTCGATGGATTTTGTTATTACAAGAATTTGATACAGAGAATAATTGACAGAAAAGGAATTGAGAATAAGGTGGCTGACCACCTATTTTGCCTAGAAAATTTAGAAGTTGATCGCATGCAGCCTGACATCAACGCATGCTTTCCTGATGAAGCCGTATTGAAAATTGATGACTTTTTACCGTGGTATACTAACATCATCAATTTCTTGGCATGTAAACAATTCCCTGAGGATTAAAAACAACACACAACAAAAGAAGAAACTAATGCACGAATGTAACTTCTACTATTGGGATGAACCCTATCTGCAAAAGCACATTCCTGATCATATCTTCAGGCAATGCGTTCCTGAAATGCATACCACAATGAATCACCTTTTGGCAATCATTTCGGTGAAGATAGAACAGCAGCAAAGTCCTTCAATGTGGGTATTATCGGCCCACCTTGTTCAAAGACACTAGAGACTTTGTAGTACAATGCGCTAACTGCCAGCGAATAGGTAATATTTCAAGGAGAAATGAGATGCTCTAATCGCGATTTTAGAAGTTGGATTGTTTGATATTTGGGGCATAGATTTCAGGTCCTATTTCCTCTATCATGCGGCCATAGCTACATCTTAGTAGCTGTTGACCATGTATCTAAATGGATTGAGGATATTTCTTGTGCTAAGAATGATGCAACAACAGTATCTAAATTCATTCAAATGCATATCTTCACACAGTTTGGCACCCTAAGGGCAATTATTAGTGATGAAGGTACACATTTCATTAATCGCATCATTCGTAAGTTGCTAATTAAATATAATGTTCACCATAGGATTTCCATGACGTACCATTAACAGACCAATGGGTAGGCCGAAGTTTCAAACCGAGAGATTAAGTCCATCTTAGAGAAGGTGGTAAACACTACTCGAAAATACTGGGCGATGAAACTCGACGAAGCTTTATGGGCTTATCGCACTGCATATAAGAAACCTCTTGGGATGTCTCCATATGGGTTTGTATTTGGTAAGGCATGCTATCTACCCTTGGAATTGGAGCACAAAGCTCATTGGGCCACAAAGAAGTTAAACCTAAACCTATAAGCCGTTGGCAAGGTGAGGAAATTACAATTAAATGAGCTTGATGAATGGAGGCTTCAAGCCTATGAGAATGCAAAAATTTATAAAGACAGAACTAAATGTTGGCATGACCAACACATCTGTAAAAAAACTTTATTTGTTGGTCAAAGAGTTCTCTTGTTTAACTTACCGTTTCGTTTATTTCCAGTTAAATTGCAATCGTTCTAGTTTGGCCCATTCATAATGAAGAAATCTTGCCGCAAGGTGCTGTGGAGTTAACCAATGATGATGAATCTAATGTACTTAAAGTAAATGGGTAGTGCATTAAACCCTATTATGGAGGCGAAGTTGATCGCAAAAAAGCCTCCAATGATCTTGGAAATCTCGAGTGAAGAACATGCAGGTGGTCCTTGTGGCAAAATGATAACATCTTAACAGGGACACTTCCTAACTTTTTTGTCTTTATTGCTTTCTTAGTTTTATGATTCTTTTGTCTTTATTGCTTTCTTATTTCTATAATTATCTTTTGAATATTGCTTGACGTTTTATGGTGATTGGCTTATTACAATATAAATTGTTTGAAATTTAGATTCTTGAAAAATCGAAAAGTGTTGCATTAAGTGTAGGATGCATTGAAAAAAAAAATTTCAACGCATTCAATACACTCAACCCATGCGAGGATACCAAGTGGAATTGAAAAGACGTCCACATTAGTGGGGATTTGAAAAGACGTCCATCACGTGACATCGGTTGACGCGCTGCTCCACGTCATCTGCTACATTCCCTTTTTTAATAAATGTGCCATCATGACGCTGACGTCATGCCTCAATTCACACACCTACCTACTAACGCTTATAAAAGGCTCTTCATCTTTACTATTTCATTTTCCCACTTTCGAACCTTTCCCTCAAGCCCTTTCTGTGCTAGCTGTCTGGTGACTATTTTGACAACCTAATTCACCTTTTTTCCTACCTTCCCCCACAAAAACCTACTCATGGATAGCCAAAAAACCACCACTAATGCTGCAGCCACATTAGCCTCATCAAAACCGAGAGTTTCTTCAAAACCTCCGTCCACCGACTAGCTTTACGAAGTTGTAATACCAACAAGTACCCTACGCCTAGTAGAAATCATAGCGTTAGAAGCAAATCCCTTCCACCAAAACATCCCTTCATCTACCCGGAGTCCTAACTTTATCGACCCAACCTTCTTGACACTGCCGACCATGACCTTCCCTCAAACCCCAACACTTTCACGATTTTCATCACCATTGGAAAGAAAAATCGAGACCAATGTAGCGATCTCCAAACCACGCGAGAAAGAAGTTTACCTCAAAAGACTTGAGTTGGGGATACAACCACATCAGTTCGACGCAAGCAAGTTGATGGGCGCCAATGAGGCGAGGAGAAGAGATGAAACATCACTATAATGAAGGCGTCACACTGCTAAAGTGGTGGTTGAAGAAGAAGTACGTTTCCCCACATCATCAATTGATCGGTTAGTGGCTCATGTAGCCAAAAATAAAAAAAGATGAAGAAGAGCTTCCAAGAACTGAGAAGGAAAGCACAAAGTGTGATCGCGACGGTAGAATTTGATAGAGAAGTATGCGATAAACAACTACAAGAAGCTGCTGATGCGGCAAGATGCAGGCCTTATGAGCCTAAGGAATTGGATAGTGCGGATAGAGCTGTAATTGAATTTGAAAAAGAGATGGAGAAGGAAAATAACGATGCCACAAAAAAAGCCAAGAAGGTGAAAAAATGCTGCATCACAGAAAAAGGTAGTAATCAGAAAGGAAAGGAGAAAAAGAAAAAGGTTAGAAGGAAAAAACAGCCAAATAAATCTGAAAACAAAGTGGTGAAGGAAGGAGCCGCATCGACAGAAGAAAGAGGAGAGGGAAGCAGGGTATCTACTAGTTCTAATGAGAGAAAAAAGGATAAGGGCAAAGCGCCCATTGAGGCGACAGAGAAGAAGGTGTCGAAGAAGCGATCGCCACTGTTATTGGATATGGGATTGTTCCCTAAGGATGCTTCACTTCCCGCATTCATAATGAATGTAATAAGCAACATGAGGTGGTGAAAATTTTGTGAAGGATCGTAGAAGCTGAAAACGTAAGTGGTCCACACATTCTATGAATGAACCCCCTATGACAGTAAATACATCTCCAAGATTGGAGATACAGAGTTTGGATTCGGCATCAAACGAATCAACACATTCTTCAACCTAACCATATACCCATGACCGAAGGCAATTGAATCAAGAGGAACAAACATGAGAAGAAATGAAAGAAGTGTTGATGTCACACCCCCTCCTAAGCCTTGTCTCCCAGACCTGGAAGGAGATGTGAGAATGGCAGATACCACCCTTTTGTGATACCTACTGCCCATCTTAACCTTTTTCACTCACTAAACTTAAAGCCAAGTAAATAAACAACAGCTCATTGGCTTAACTTATTTTATTAAAAATAGTAAAATGTCTTGAACTCAAAGGAGGAGTGAGGATGGCAGATATCATCCTTTTGAAGTGTCATTCCTACACTTTGCATGCTCCACATAGTACCTTGGGCATCCATGACGACATGCAGAAATGCATGTCATCTTAGGCCTTTTACTTAGAATTATGAAGGTTGTTAAGGCGAATAAGCGACAATTATGCTAGGAATTCATGAGAAAATGAGCTTGTGTCGTTCAGCAGTTTCAAAGGTCAGGGCATGATCTCTGACCCAAGCAGTTGAGAGCACTCTCTTGTATGGAAGACTCCTTGCGGTGACAACACTCCAATTTTTCCAGGGATGTCTTCTACTCTATCTTTAACTTGCTTTCTTAGTATAGGTTATTTTTATTTTCATTGTATTTTGGATATATGGCTGCTTCCTTGGGTGTGTACGTTTGCTCTTATAGGTGCAACAATAAGTCTCTTCGGTGCGCAGTTCAACGGAAGAACTCCTTTCATCCTTCAACGCATGGCTTCAATCGCGTGAATTCTAACGCATGATCGCATGCGTTGTATCGCCTAAGGTCTTTTCCTGTTATCTTGTATGTCTTATCCTTTTGAAATTCCTTCTTTCCCGATCGCGTTGTTTTGCGATTTTTCTATGATGGTACGTATAATTCCCTGCATCTTCTAACTAATCATCGCAAGGTGCTCTTTACTTTTATTAGCCTCTTCAAATTTTGAAAGTTCTAAGTTTTATTTTGTGCAAACCTTCGCTCAAACATTTATTATCGCATTCTTATAATTTTGTTTTTAGCTTTGCGGTGAGAACGCTGCCAACCTCTAAGTTTGGGGGTGGCAACAGTCTCGGAGAATTGCATTCATTGCTTTGCGATCATTTGAAAAAAAAAAAAAGTGAAGAGAATTTTTAAGAATAATAACTCCACGAAACCCATGTTGATAAGAGTTAAGTTGTGAAAGGCACTTATCCATAGTTGGATGTCCGCATGACACACGTGTGGGCAAGCCAAAACGAAGGCAAGTTGCCAGGATCAGCACATAAGCGCAACAACTCTATCAGGTGCAAGCCAAATTAAGTGAGACAAGAGTTGAATATGGAATGCAATCGAAGTTGGATGCCCGCATGACACACGTAGGGGTAAGCCAAAACGAAGGGCGTAACCACGTTCAATGCCGCATTTGAATAAGTCATCGCAAAATTTTGAAGTATTTTGAACAAACGCATTCTCAAAAGCTAAACACAAAGTTGCGGTGAATGAGTAAAAAGTTTTTGAGCAAAGGCTTGCCGGATATAAACCTAGAAAAGATCTTTTTGAAGAAGTAGCCAAAGTGGAGGAGAGCATTGCGGTGATGGTCAGAGGTATGTGTAAATTATATTCTGAAAAGCTAGTCATCGCAAAGGAAAGCATGAAGACGAGTTAGAATTTCTTGAGTATAACGCATGCTTGAGGACAAGCATGATTTTAAGTTTGGAGGTGTGATGACATGCAGAAATGCATGTCATCTTAGGCCTTTTACTTAGAATTATGAAGGTTAAGCAGAATAAGCAACAATTATGATAGGAATTCATGAGAAAATGAGCTTGCTTCATTTAGCATTAAAGAATCTCGGCTAACCCGTTATTATGCGTTATTATGCGTTCAATGTTCTATTTTTGTAGCTAATGCAGGAAGTGGACCGTGGAAACCGGACCACCGCATAGACGACTGCATGCGGAGAAAATCTCCATTGCGAAGGCGAATGCGTTCGATCAACGAATGGATGTTGCGGTAATCAGCCACATGCGTCCATCGCATGGGAGTTGCGCTCGTCAAGCGATTACGGTCAGCGTGTAGAGTTGCGATATTAAATGAATGCAGTCACTGAATGATTGCTACTACGCAATAACGCATGATAAAGGGATCAATGCAAGGTTGGTGGAATGAATGCATCAACGCATCTACTTCGAGAAAATCAAAAGATGATGTTGACATTTCACCTATCATGCCGTTGGCAGCAGAGGTTCAGAAAGGACTAAACGCGCCGAATGTTAGAATTAGAGCAGTCTATTAATGTTGTCAGCAATCCAGGCTCTATATAAAGAAGCTGATGAGCAGAAATTGAAGTTATCCAAGGTTTTCGCCTGAGGGTCGCCTAGGGTGGATCCTTATGATCCAGACAAAATGCATGAGAAGACGCTTGAGAGTTCTTCACCTCCTTCATCCATTTCGAGTGACGACCGGAGCCTTCGACTGGAGCTAGATCTCGGGAGAGTCAGCTCCACCGCCCATCCATGGCACCATCGACAGCTTTGACGCACATCCGCTGGAAGCAAGTCTTTGCTTCTAGTCGGTTATTTCATTTTCCTTTATTTTCTTATATTATATTGTATACATTTTGTGATTAAGGAATTAATACATTTTGTGTTCAATACATTTCTGTGTTTCCTTTGATTCCATCTCCATCTTCTTTACTTAGCATCTTTAACTTCAGTGCATCACTTAGTGAGATTGCTTGAGTATCGTATACTTAGTCATGTGGATTAGTGATATGAAGCATGTAGCAAACCACCGAGAGGTGTGCGTTGCGTGAGTGTGTGAGTAACCTTATTTTCTTAGTGTGAAGCTGTAGCAACGACTGTCTATAGGCCAACATAATGCTTGTCTATGAGTAAAGTCAACAACAACCAACTGCCTGGGAGGGTAAGTGGTTGGTCGCATTAAGCAATGTAAGCATTGTTCACTAGAGATAGGAATAATCTTAGGTTAGCAAAGTTCATGCAGTTACCTTGTCACATGAGCGCTTCATTCATCATTTAGGCATACTTGGGAGAGTAGTCTAAAACCCAAATCTAAGACTCGAGAGAGCGGATTGGAACACATAGGCAAGAATGGGGAACTTAGGGATAAGCTCCGTTTGCTATCACACAGCATATGCACCCTACGGATAGGATATTGCATGCGTCCAGGAAGTAGGATAAGGTGTTATGCGACTGTCACGCTCATGCGGCAAGAGCTCATGAGCAGGTTATAGAGGTTTAGGCAGGCATAGGCTTCCCGACAATATCGCAGATACACATATACGTCCTAGAGTTAGGCTCAAGTGTGTGTAGCATGATTGCATGGTTTGCGTTGACTAAGGTTTCCCTTGCGGTCACTCTTAATGGTTGCAATGAAATAATCTCCACATTTTATTTATTTTACCATTCATTTGTTTCATATCAAGAGTTGTCATATCTCTACCTCTCATTCATATTCTCATTACATTGTCTGTTAGCTAGGAGTAGGAGTAGAGTTAACTTAGCAACCCCTCCAACATTCTTTTATTTAACCGCCACATGCACATTACCACATTCAGCCAGCTACAAGTCCCCATGTTCGACCTCGGATCACCCAAGAAACTTGCGTTCGCGTTATCCTTGGCGTGAACGCAAGAAAACTTGTGACAAGATGCATGGTCATCGCATACATTTGTTAACGCATAATCATTCCAATGCATGACCATCGACGCATAACTATCAATGCATACCTTAAGAACATGCATCACATATCGCATCCAAGGGATTTTAGTTGTCGAGTAAATTGACGTCTAATTTCCCGTCATCAGTCCAACTCATGCTTGGACACTTAGTCAAATTCACATCATGCTGCCATTTAACTTCTTAAGGTGTCCACCTCTGAGTTAGCCACCTCTTCCTTAGATTTTTGTCCCAACTAGTGAAAGCATATCCCAATTCCTCTTTCAACATGCATCCAATTGTGCCCCTTTCTCAAAACATGAGTCTAAAGACTCTTTTTCCACACCCTGGGCGTCCAACATGCCCCTACTAGGGTGTGTATTCAACGAGCTGTCCAAAACTCAGTCAAATTCTCACCCATGAATGTCCCATGCGTTCACCTTTTCTTTCCCAACTTTTGCACGTCTAATTTCACCACTTGAAGGTTCTCCTAAGTCTCTCAACCCTTTTGCAAAGCATAGTCTAAACACTTAGTCACATCTCTACTTCTCTAGTGGCTATGTGTTTAACTCTAACTTCCAACACTTAGCCAAATTTCCAACGTTAATACAACATGCGTTCACCACCCTCACACTATGCTCCAACCTTATTTCCTCACCTTGGTTGTGCAAAGTTCAATGCATGGTTGTCCAACACTTAACCAATTCTTCCCCCTTATCTCCCAACATTTAGCCAATTTGTTTTCTTCTAATTCTAGGCCAATTCTAGGTTCAAAGCATAGTCTTGACAATTAGCCAAAATTCTGCCCTCCAACCTACTATGCTTCCAACTCTTGAATTCTTTAACACTTAGCTAAACTTTCCTTCTCCAACTCCTCCTTTATTCCTATGTCAACCACATGGTCTCCATACTTAGCTCTTTTCTCGACTACTAAAGGTGACCACTTGATACCACCTCCAAAGCATGGTTCTAATACTTAGCCAAAATTTCTGCTTTCAAATTTTCCAGCTTGGGTTCCCATTAAGTATTCTTAACTCCAAGGCATAGTTTAGGGGCTTAACTAAACTTTTTCCTTAAATTATGAGTTCTTTGATGGAATTAGTGTCCTAAATCTCCTGGTAGTCTCGTAGTTTGTAAACATATTCTTATTAATAAAATAAGTGTTATTTTATAAGCTTTTACTCAATCAATTAAACAAAGATACGAGGTTATTTTTTGTAACTTAAGCATGTATGTGGAGACATATAAGTGGATCATGCCTCAAGTAATAACCTAAATGGTCTGTAGTAGATGGATAAATGAGGGATACCTTATTCTTGTGACACTACGGATATAACCCACTTTGTAGATGTTACAAATGTTGTAAAGTGCTACAAATAATCTGATCCTGACCATTCATGTAGAGGCATGCGAGCGGGGTATCCTATATAAAGAGTTTGTATAAGATTGGACCACGAAATGATTAGTCTTTTTATATAACGCTATTTATAATTGAGACTTACATTTCACTAGAATGACCATAGGTGACATGACCTTAATCCTAAGTGAGTTGGGAACTCCTGTTCATGAGGGCGATCCTTTGATTTGTATGGGTGAGAGTGGCCAGATTTCCAATCAACAAGCCTACCATTTTGGGGATTCGTCTGATTGGGGATTTGGGAACTCAACTACACAAGACGGATTTCACTCCTTCCCCGAAGCAGAGGTAAGTAGATAAATTGATCCCTTAAGAACTGATTTCGGGTCTTGAACATAATGGCCACACTCTCTCTTCGGAAGAGAGGACTCAGTCATAGTAGGACTATGACTTATTGTTCATTAGAGAAATCAGTTGTACTTAAGGAGTTAGATGTAACTATAGGGACAAGACAGTAAATTGGCCCAACTGTACTTACGAGCGATTTGTGAAGGGTCATTGTACTGTTGATTGGTTGTATGGACACATAAATATATCTATAATGTGAAGAGTGCAACTGTTGGTATTTAGTGAAGTACCCGACAGTTAACATATGGTAGATCTCATGATTAAATAGTTTAGTCAGTTATTCATGTACCATTGGAGCTTCCAGCTACAGGTCTATAAGGTCCCTTTGGTAGCTCAATGGGTTCAAGTTGAAAATCAGATTTTGGATTAGTTTGAAGTATTCAAATTAATAAGAGGAAATTTGATTATATATGATATAATTAAATTGATTCAATTATATGTGATATAATATATATGATGTATTTGATACATTATTAATTGGAGGAATTAATATAAATGTGATTTATATTAAATGCCATAAAAGAGAAAAAGAACTATGGTTTATATGTTGCATATGATGAAATATTGAAACTATAGGTTATAAATATAATATGATAAGTTAGTTATTATATTTATTTATAATATATTAATTATATGATAATTAATTATTTTTTCTTTAATAATCGACTTGAGTGGGAGGTTATGCACGGTTTATGGAAACTTTGAGATAAAAAAGAAAATAGTTTTTCAAAATCAGATGATGATTCATTATTGTATCGTTTCAGAAAAAAAAAAAAAAAAAAAACTATCGAGTAAAAGAGTTTTACTAAACGATAGTATCTCACAGCCTAAAGGATCAAGTATCGAGTTTAATATACGATAGTTACTCGTTCCTACACGATCGAGTAGCAAGTCTATACGATAGGCTTCTTCTTCTACACGATCGAGTATCAACTCTATACGATAGACTTCCTTCCTCTGTCGCATACTCAATTGTCTACTCGATCGTTTACCTCCTTCATTCCTCTATCCAAAGTCATCAGAGCCCACAACTCTTGGATTCTTACACCGAGAATACCAAGGTAACGCTTGTGGTGATGTTCTTGTTCTGTTCAAGACTCAAGGATCGAGTTGAACTCAATAGTGATTAAGGATTCTTCAGTTCGCGTTGTTGGTTGTTTTGATCGTTGCATTCGAGTTTTTCTTTGGACGCGTTACTAATTGATCGGGGGATACTAAAAGAAGAAGTTCTTCAAAGGTATTGTATACTCGATCCTTTGTGTTTAATTAAAGAAGTATGCTTGTAATTTATTCTTTATGCATAATCTCTTCCGTTAGACTGTAATCGTTTATGTTCTTTCTCAATCGACTTTGGAACGATCCGCTTCCGCTAACTAGATTTTATTTAGAGTTCCTTCAATTGGTACCAAAGCCAGGTTGTTCTAATATTCCAAATTCCATTATTGTATTGAACTTTATTTTACAATCTTGGTAGGTTTTAAGTGTTTTCTACAATGCATTTAAGTGTTAAGTGTGTTTGTGGATAGTTTGATGGACATTTGTTAATTTGTAAGGGCCCCTGCGTTTTTGGGCATAATTAACTAGCAATCGAGTTTGTATTCAAGTTTATTTTCGTTGTTTGTGTTGTTTGTGATGAAGTTTCAAATACGCATGGAGATGTTGTTCACTTTAAGGAAGAAGACCAAAGGTTGGTCGCATCGTGTAGCCCATGCTAAACGATCATTTAAATTGACTAAACGATCGTGTGGAAAAGGTCCACTCGATCATATAGTATTTACTAAGCGATCACATGGCTGATGCTAAACGATCGAGTGAAGAGTTTATTTGGTCGTGTTGCGTTGGCTATTCGATCGCATAGACGCTTAGGGTAAACGATTGCATAGAGTATATGATACTTGATGCATGGTGGGCGCGTGCACTAAACAATCGTATAAGCCATTTTTTTCTAAGTCAACTAAGCCCTAGGTTCTTAAAATACTCAGTGGGAGGAAAAGATATATATGATATGTCAATTCCACTCATGTTTCTCCCTTAATGTTCACATCACGAGATTCATGCTTGGCCTCGTTGCGCCCTGGGAGGGTCCCCCTTCAGATGGTGTTTGCATGAGTCAATATCAAGGTGAATGAAGAGAGTATTTATAGTAAGTGGGAGAAGGTTATGTGTTAACATGTCTTGCGGTCTCCTTCATTGGTTTGCACCGTGAGACCTTCTTACACAGCCTCGAGGCGCCCTGGGAGCGTCCCTCTTCAGATGGATTATGCGGTTGGTCAATATCAAGGCGAACTCCAGAAATGGATAGAGTCGCTTTAGATTTTGCTCCAATCGGTTTTCCCCTTCGGATTAGCTACTTGGGGCGGAACTCTAGGATCTAAAATGAAGGGTCACACTACGGGAAATTGTTAAGCAAGTTAATGATTTCTTGACCAAATCAATGATGGCTAGTCGTTATAGGAATAAGAGTTGTTCTGGTGTAATGATTGGTTGAGAGTATCTCAATTCAAAGGAGGTATAAATTGACTACCCTTCGGTGGCTTTTGTCCTAAACCACTGAAGCGTCATTGCAAAACTAGATGTGTTATGGGGTTCATTTAGATTTTTCTAAACCTGATTGGATTTGTTTTAAAGAGTAATTGCTAAAATCTAACGTAGATCAATATGTTTGTTTTTCCAGCAACATGTCAGTGCTTGATATTCCTTTAGTTGCCTTTTCTTCTTTGATAGATTATATACGTTGGAAAGAGTCTATTAAAACATATTTCATGGTAAACGACCTCAATTTTGTCATGTTTGAGGAGTGTCCTCAAGTCCCGACCCTTGCTGCATCGCGAAATGTTCGTAATGCATATTAGGTGTGGATGAAGGCTAATTTGATGGCTCGACTTCACATTTTGGCTAGCATACCTGATGCATTGGCCAAAAGGGTTGAGAACATGGTCATTGCAGGTGAGATCATGAACTTATTGCAAGAATTGTTTGAATGTAAGTTCTCACTTTTTGAAAAAAATGGGATTGATTACAAAGAAACAAATGGTGCCAGTTCCCAACATAATCTTCAGTCCTTCTTGAGTGTCAAGGGACTAAAAGAGAAAACAGTGCTGACTTTGATGAGGTTCATCATCGAGAATTGTTCTCTGAAATAGAACTTGGAGTTTATCTAGGTTCTGATACTGATCCAACTATTCTCCAGAAAAGGAAGAAATCCGAAGACGATAAATGTGATTTATTTGTCTTGGAGACATGCTTGGTAAAGAATGATGATTCTTCCTAGATACTTGATTTAGGTGCTATTAACCACGTATGTTCTTCTTATCAAGGATTTAGTTCCTGGAAACGGTTGGAAGCTGGAGAGTTGACTCTTAGAGTTGGTACTGGTGAGGCCGTTTCAACTATTGCTGTAGGTAGCCTTAAGTTATTTTCGGACAAGAAACGTTATCTGTTATTGGATTTCCTCATATTAAAAGGAACTTAATTTCAGCTTCTTATCTAATTGAACAAAGTTATTCCATCTATTTTTCTGAGAATAAAGTGTTTATTTTTAAGAATGGTATGGAGATTGGTTTTGGTTCAATGGAAAATAACTTGTATGTACTAAATCGTTAGTCTTAAAAGCCTTGCTTAATACTGAAATATTCAAAATAGAAACAACTATAAAAAGATCAAGGGTTTCTTCTAAGGAAAACACCCATCTTTGGCGTTTAAGGTTAGGTCACATCAATCTCAATAGGATTAAGAAGTTGATGAAATGTAGACTTCTAAATGGTTTAGAAGAAAACTCTTTGCCTGTATGTGAATCTTACCTTGAAGACAAAATGACCAAACAACCTTTTACTAGAAAAGGTTATAGAGCCAAGGAAACCTTGGAGCTTATACATTCAGACCTCTGTGGTCCGATGAGTGTAAGAGCTCGAGGTAGGTATGAATATTTCATCTCTTTCATAGATTATTATTCTAAATATGAGTATCTATATCTAATGCAACATAAGTCTGAGGCTCTTGAAAATTTGAAGAAGTATAAGACTGAAGTTGAAAACTTGTTAGGTAAAAAGATAAAAACACTATGATCTGATCATGGTGGAGAGTATATGGACTTAGAATTCCAGAACTATATGATAGAACATGAATCACATCTTAACTCTCAGCTCCAGGTATACCTCAACAGAATGGTGTATCAGAAAGGAGAAATAGAACCCTGTTAGACATGGTTCGGTCTATGATGAGTTATGCTCATCTTCTAGACTCGTTTTAGGGATATGTAGTAAAGACTGCAGTTTACATTTTGAACAATGTTCCCTCAAAGAGTATTTCTGAAATGCCTTTTGAGTTATGGAGAGGTCGNAAGAGTATTTCTGAAATGCCTTTTGAGTTATGGAGAGGTCGTAAAGGTAGTTTCTGCCACTTCAGGACTTGGGGCTGTCCAGCCCACGTACTTGTGACTAACCCTAAAAAGTTGGAACCTCATTTGAAAGTTTGCCTATTTGTAGGCTACCCCAAAAAAACGAGGGGTGGATATTTCTATGATCCAAATGAGAATAAGGTGTTTGTATTGACAAATGCTATCTTCTTGGAAGAAGACCACATAAAGGATCATAAGCCACGAAGTAAGCTTGTTTTAAATGAGATTTCTAATAAGACTACTAAGAGTTCAACAAAAGTTGTTGAACAGGCTAATAGATCAACAAGAGTTGTTGATGTCGGTTCATCTAGTCAACCATCTCAAGATATAACAAAATTTTAGAACTATCAATGATAGACGTAGGTAGACACTGATAGACTTCTATCAGTGTCTATCAATGCCACTGATAGACACTGATAGAAGTCTATTAGTGTCTATCAGCATCTATCATTGATAGTTCTAAAATTTTGCTATATTTTGTAAATATTTTGATTCATTTTTCTATATTTAAAAACAACCTTTAATTATATATGATATAATTAAATGTTTAATTATCGAATTAAACAATTTGGAGAGTTGTGAATATTTAAATATGATTTAAATATTATATACATAAATAAGAATTCATGTTCGAGATTGGTATTGAGCATTATTTTAATCTTTGATATTAAAATCAATTTAATTAATTAAATTGTTTAATTAATAATTTAAAATTAATCATTAGAATTAATTTTTATTTAATATTAATAATTGAATTATAATCATTTAAATGTGAAATTCATTTTTGAACGTTGGATTTTTGAAATTCAAATTAAAATTGATTTTTGTGGAAAATTTAATTAAAAATGAAAAATATGGAAAGTGGGTTTATCCCACATTTTTCACTCAATCCCACTAACTTAGTGCCTGATTTGGTGTCTTCATTTTATGTAATTTGATTGCATGAACTTTTTTTTTTTTTTAATAAAAGGGAAGTGTAATATTTAATATACAATTATTTAGTTAAATTGGTAACGTTGATGGTATGACCATTGAGTTTTGAAAATTATAACTTATGAATAATGGGATGTGGATGCATATAGTTTAAGATTTGATATTTTACGTGATACATGATTTTATATTGGATTTAGAGAAAACCACGTTGTATTCTAGTTGGCTTATATTGGCAATCTTTTTCTTGTAAGGTAATAATTTGCATAAGTCAAATATGTCCTAAGATATTTGAAAGCCGTTTCATATAGAACTTAATCTGTCCACTTTATGAGATAATATGGTACAATGATTGACTATGAGGACATATGTAACCAATAAGTCGTAGAAATAAAACATAATACGAGAAACATCTTGTCGGTGAATAGATGGTTTTTGTTGACATAATAAATTGAATTATATAAAAGAATTATCTAGGCTAAAGTGTGAGAGGATCTCCTAGATTGTCTAGGACTAGACATGTCTCTAGTGTGCTAGGGGAAGTGGGGGAGCATGTAGGGTATAGAGTATGCCTTAGGATAGATGTCTCACCGACTTACATTTCCTCGGCTTTAGTGCAAGTGGGAGATTGTTGGGATGTATGTCCTAAAGCCTCATAGTTATATGTTATTTGAATCAATGGTTGATTAATTTTATATAATAATCCATTATACAAAGATCCAAGATTATCTGATGTGACTTAAACATGTATGTGGAGAGATATAGGTGGACCATGTTTAAGTGATAATCTAAATGGTCTATAGTATATGGATAAGGTTGGGTGTCTTATCCTGGTAACACTACTGATACAACCCGTTTTGTAGTTGTTACAATTGTTGTAAAGTATTACAAATGATCTGATCTTAATCGTTCATGTGGAGACATGTGAGCAAGGGTATTCTATACGAAGAGTTTGTCTAAGACCGGACAACGAAATGCATAGTCTCTCTTTATAAGACCGTTGCTAGAAGAGACTTACATTTTACCAAGATGACCATAGGTGACTTGACATGAATCTTGAGTGAGTTTTGAACTCCTACCTGAAAGAGTTGACATTCAACATGCGGAAGAGATTTGAATCTTAAGCACTCTAATTACACTAATTTTAGTAAATAAGCATGCAAGGTCATATATAGCAAATTAGGATTAGAATGTACAACCCTGTAGAATCCAAAAATGATGCAATCCCTCCTTGTTTTCTAATCGTGAATGGTTCGTAGACAACCACAAGAGTCTTTCCCGCTATTCTTCGACCTTGGAACAGATCTTCGATCCAAATTGAGAAGAAATTGAAGAGAATTTTGGGATTGAAGATATTTTGGTGTGAGAATTTGAAAGAACAAAATTCTTTCAAAAAACAAATTTGCATGAACTTTATCCTCCACCAATTTTCTTATATTTATAGTGTAATTAGATGCAAAGAGACTTAATATGAAGTTGACACTTAATTTTAGTAAGGGGTTCGTTAGTTTATTCGATTTAGGCTTTTACAAGTTCAATTTACATATTCAATAACCATTTTATTGAATATACCTCAATAACATTTTTATTGCAAAATAGAATATGTTTAATGTTTAAAAATTGCGAGTTTTAGGACATACAACCCAACAAACTCCCACTTGGAATAAACTCCAGTGGGATTACATATATACAAAGTTGTGTATGAGAGAATAAAATATAAATACAATAAACTAGGGCATTAGATACCCATGAATTCTTCCAGTTGCCCTATAAGTCTCGTAATCGTAGTCCGACTAGGTGACCCTTGAACACTTTAGCCGCGAGGGCCTTTGTAAACAAATCAACTCTGAGGCGATTTGCATGATGATCACGTCTCCTCGATGTACTATCTCCTTGATGAGATGGTACTTGTGCTCGATGTGCTTTCCGTGCTGATGGCTTCTTGATTCTTTCAAATTAGCAACTATTACCACAATAGAGTGTGATAGGCAGATACATATTTGGAATTACTTCCAAATCAATTAACAATTTCCTAAGCCATATTGCTTCTTTCGTTGCTTCAGATGTAGCTACATACTCCACTTCCATAGTGGAGTCGACAATACAACTTTACTTTATACTCCTCCATACTATAGCTATTCTTTTAAGAATGAATATTGATCCTGAAGTTGATTTTCTTGAATCAATATCAGTCTAAAAATCAGAGTCAGTGTATCTTATAAGGATCAAATCCTTAGCACCATACACAAGCATATAGTCCCTCGTTCTCCAAAGAACCTTTAACTTATTGGTCTTAACGAAGATAAGTGGGAGGAAAATAAAAGTATTTAATGAAAGTTTTATTATTTTGATAGGATAAAGGAAATTATTATTTTGAGGTCAAAGGCTAAGTTGGTTTGGCTTCTTAAGTTAAGAGTTCGTTGGTTGCAAGCATTTGAGATTGACTTCAATTGGTTTTCCTTCGAAAATTTGGAGATGTTATATGAAAGGAGGTATAGACTTTTATGGATAACTAAAGTTTGAAGTACTATTCACTTGGATCGATGAAGTAATTTGAAAGCAAGATGATGAGGTGAGGATTAAGTATCAAAAGCTTTTCGAGATTTAAACTTTCAAGGACGAAAGTTCTAAAGGTGGGAAGAATGTAACATCCCGAGTTTTTAGGAAAATTTAAGTTAATTATCTCAAATTGTTGAGTTTTAGTTTCCCTAATCTTTGGAATTTGGAATCAAATTGTTACAGTTGAATAAGTTTTATTGGTTAATGTGGATTCTTTGAGTAGAGTTTTAAATTAATTTGAAGTGATAATTGAATTATTTGGATAAGAAATTTTGAGATTTTGTGAAATTTGAAAGGAAAAGAGAAAATTGTGGTTTTAAAATTTTACCCTCTTTAATTTTGGCATTTTGATCCAAAATTTAAGTAAAAAATTAGGAGAAGATATTTGATTTATTTGGAAGTTATTAAATCAAGTATCTAAAAATATTTGTAAATTTGGAAAGTTGGAATTTAATTTTGGGATTTAGGATTATTGAAAAGAAGTGATTTAAAGTTGGTGAATTTATTTTAAGGTTTATTTAATTAATTGGAAAAGAGGTGAAATATTTGAGTTTGATGTGATATATTTATTAAGGAAAAAAAAAGAAATATATATCAAATTAAATTCAATTTGGAGGGAAAGTAGTTAATTTGGAATTGGAATTAAGAGATGGATGGTTATAGATGGATTTGAAGTTATATGAATTTAATTTGGAGTTATTGTCAAAATCAAATTCAATTTGGAGGGAAAGTAGTTAATTTTGAATTGGAATTAAGAGATGGATGGTTATAGATGGATTTGGAGTTATTGTCAAAATTAAATTCAAAATTATGTAGGCTGATTGTCAGATCGTTATGGGAAAAATGTAACATCCCTTGTATTCGTAATTTTGAATTAAATTCACATGAATTTATGTCATGTGGTTTTAAAATTGGAGTATTAAATTCACATGAATTTATCTCCTCCCTCCATCTCTATCTTCTCTGCTCGTCCGCCGCCACTGATATGCCGCACAGATTTTCTTTTCTTTGTCACTTTTCTTGTTGGATCTTGGCTTCGAGATTGAAGTTAGTGTGGAATTCATTTGCTGTTTAATGGGTTGATTTTTTTGGCATTTTTGGCATAGTTTGGGAATGTTAAGTTGAGTGTTGTTAGTGTTTGATTGCTTGAGCTAGTCTTTGAATTACGACTCGAGGTAAGTAATCTTACTATTGGAACAACCCTTGTGTCAAATGATAAATTTAAGATTTATTTTGAGGATTCTAAGACCGTTTACAAGAATAATTTTGTTGATTCTGAGGTTTTAGTTTAGAAAAGATATAGGAGCACGTGATAATATGTCTGAAGTATGTTATAGGTATGAGCATGATTTTAGAATTTTAGGAGACATATTTAAAGGACGATTGAGCATGACCCTAAATTATGAGTTAAGTGGTACTACCACTAGAATGTCTTAAAGCTAGTCAAGAGTTAGGCATTTATCGATGTATATGGTTATGTGATTTATTATGAAAGTATGTATGCTATATGATATATTATGAAATTTCAAACGTTTAATTGTTTACATGATTTAGTGTATGAAAGTGATGTACTAGAGTTGATTCATTAAAACTAGATTAAACACGTATGTAAAATTAATTAACATCACCTTGATGAGGAGATTTTAGAGGACTCATGATTATGCGAATGTTATATGTAATGCGAAGTTAGATGCAACCTCTTTTCCTTTCCAGATTATTTGACTACATGAAAGTGATGCATGTCCGAAGGCACTAGTACATGAAATAGATGTACTAGGTTTGGTGTGTATGAAAGTGATACATACCTAGAGGGTACTGGGGTGTACGTAAGAGGTGCACGCTCAATGGGTTATGTGTATACGAAAGAGGTGTATACATAACCATTTGTACGAAAGAGGTATGCATCCCTATATTCATAGAGAGAATCTGGGGTGTGGTAAAAGGTACACACTCGGTAGGTTATGTGTATACGAAAGAGTTGTATGTACAACCATATATACATAAGAGGTACACATTCAGTGAGTTATGTGTATACAAAAGAGGTATATGCATAACCATGTGTACAAAAGAGGTACACGCCCCTTCATTCATAGAGAGGACCTAGGGTGTATGTAAGAGATCACTCTAGGGGAAAGGAAAAAAAGAGTGAGCCATGGAAGGAAAATCTTCAGGTCCCACTAGTAGAGAGTTTCAGTTCATGTTGCATTTATTGGACATAAATGCTTAGCCTGACCCCAGTAGTGAGGTTACTTACTGAGTATTTTATCCTCATCCTTTCTTATGTTATATTTTTCAAGTAAGAACAAGGACGTCAGTGAGTGACAGAAGGAATTCGTGACCGTGCCATTGAGACCAAAGAAATGCTTCCGCTCATGTTTTTATGTTTTAGTGTTTTAAAATTCTAGTCTTGATGTGAGAATTTAGAGTTTCATAGTTGAAATTTTTATTTATTAGACTTCATGAAATTTATTATGAAATATTTTCAGTTATTTGGATGTTACAAAAGTATTTATGTAAATAAATTCGTTTGATTTAGTTAAAATTTGTGAGAGAGTTGTTTTGGGATTTATACATGTATGAAGTAACGACCTTGTATAAATCCTAGAAAGTTCGAGTTGTTACTGGTTGCTCGATTGTGTTTGGCTCTAATCAAAAGAAGATGTTCATCTCTAGCTAATACTATTCATTGAAACACTCGAGCAAGTCGCCTTTGTGAAATACCTTGTGCCTATGTCCATTGACCTTGAATGTCTTCCCATCTCATAGCTCATCACCCCAACTATACCATACGGGTAAACCTTAGTACCATTGAAAGGGCCTTACCATTTGGAACGTATTTTACCTGGCATGAGTTTTAAGCGAGAGTAAAAGGCAACACTTTTTTACTGACTTCAAATTGCATTGGTGTAATCATCTTGTCATGGAAGTCCTTGGTTCTCTCCTTGTAGATTAGCGAATTCTCAAAAGCCTCTAACATTATTTCTTCCAATTCCTGTATCAAAATTATCCTTGCCTCTCCTGCCACCTCAGAATCCCAATTGCATTGTTTTGCTACCTAATAAGCTTTGTGTTGGATCTCCACTGGAAGGTAACAAGCTTTCCCAAAAACCATCTTATAGGGAGACATCCCAATAGGGGTTTTATAGGTTGTTTGGTGTACCCAAAGAGCGTCATCCAATTTAAGGATCCAGTCCTTTTAGCTCGGGTTCACCACCTTCTCAAGGATTGACTTGATCTCCCTATTAGAAATATCTACCTATTCATTTATTTGAGGGTGGTATAGAGTGGTGATACGATGCTACACATCATATTTTTTCATTAGAGATGAAATCACCTTATTGCAAAAATGAGATCCTTGATCACTAATAATCACTCGTGGGAAGAAAAACCTACTCAAAATATTAGACTTTAAAAAACCTACAAGAGCTTTTGAGTCATCAGTAAGATTTGGCTTCCACCCATTTAAAGATATAACCACAACATGCAATATATATTTAAAGCCACAAGAAGAAGGAATGGGCCGTATGGAGTCCAAACCCCAAACATTAAATATTCCACAAAATAAAGTAGGGACTTGGGACTTCTCATTCCTACGAGAAATACTACATGACTTTTGACATCTTTCGCAAGTTTTGTAGTAAAAATTTGCATCCCTAAAAAGAGTTTCCTAATATAATCTTGAATCTAGGTCTTTCTTTGCAGTATGCTTTTGGCTAAAATGCCCCTGTTGTGAAAAACTTGTTGTATGCTTCATCGTGTTAGAACTGACGTTGTGCTGAGATAAATTATGTGTCAGGTTGTAGCTATGTTATGCGTTCAGCTACAATTGTCATAAGTTTTCTTATATCAAGTCCAAGTGTAAACAAGATATAAGTTTCTCGGTACGAATCAAGGTCGAACACATGGATTCGTTTACTAAAATGTTTGTGTGATTGATATGTTTGAGGCGAGAGCTAATTAAATTACAACAGAGGAAAAGAAATTAAAGGCATGTGATTGTGAACCTATGCGATGAAATTAACTAAGCAAGTGATGAGCAACTTAAGAATGATCCTGAGAATTCTAAGAGAACAACATCTTTAACTTGTAGTGAAAAATGAATGGAGAAAGCAGGGTTAGGGGAAGTCAATTCTAAGTTCCTAAATCTAACATTAAGGGTAATCTAGGCTCTCCAACAGTTCATCGCACACCTCTCGGTGGCCAACCGTATTTATCATATCTCTATGATGCATGAATAATGTTGCATTGTGCATAAAGTTATTTCTATTTCTAGAAATACTTCCTATTTTACTTAGTGAGTTCCACAACTACTTACTCTCTCAAGCAATTGGTTATAGCTACTTGACTCTATGAATGATCATAGGAAAGCATTTACATAGTCATACACTAAAAAAACCTAATTAGCCCTCAAAACTTACACTTAGCTCATGGTATTAAACTTTCCTTTATTCTGTGGAGTTTAGTTACCCATGATAAAGGAAAAAGCAATTGTAAAGACAGATGAGATGACGAAAGTAGTCATGAAAATATATAGAAGTATAAATGCCAATTACAAAATGAGTTAATGTCTTAGTCACAAAATGCAATACAACAAGGAAAATAAAGAAGTTAGTGATGTGCAGTTATTAGCAATCTCTTTCTTCAATCTGATGGGGTGCTAAGACTGCTGGTGAGGTTGATGGCAGTATGATATGAAGAAGACTCTCTTAAGCACTTGCTGCACGCGAGTTTTTTCGATGGTAAATTGGAGGGTCTTTTAGAAGTGGGAGAATGCTCAGGGATGCTTTCAAATGTGCTCTTGCTTGAACTAAAATTATATGTATCTGTTCTTCTTTTCTCTCTGAACATCAAGGCTCTATTTATAAAGCCGTGCGTTGACAGCTTTGGGTCTTCCACTCTGATTAGTCACCATCTTTGACTTGGTTTGTGAGAATGTTAACATTGCTATCATGGTCAACATCCTGAAGTTGTGGCGAAAGATCAACTTGGATAGTGTCAAAGATCTTAAGGCATGCGATCAAATGTGGCAGAAGATCCACTGGAATGTTGATATGAAGCTGCTTAAGGATGTTTAGAAATCTCTTGAACTGATGGCTGTCATCTTTCTTAGCTTGTTGGGGAATGGTGGCAATGCGGTCAAGACTCCACTTGCTTTGTTTTTCTTCCTCGCCGCAACATGATCATACGACGAGGGTTTTGGATTAGATGATGCGGAGGCATCTTTCCTGGTAGTCTGTTGAAAACATGAGTAGTATCACTGGAAAGGTTATCCATTGGTTCATAATTTGCGGAATCGATTGGGATTATATGAGTCAAAATTTCTAATATTGCTGGAGTAGATGTCAATTTTTCGGAGTCTTGGGAGTTTGTTTCCGACTTAGCTAGTGTTGTTCCACTTCGCAATGTCACTGCTTGACACTGCTTCTTGCCATTACTATGAGGGGCTTTGGTGTTACTTGGTAGGGTGCTTAACGGTCTATTTTTTAATTTGCTGGCAGTCTATTCTACCTGCACTTCTAAATTCTAGATTGAGGACGCTTGACTTTCGATCAACGCATCATTCTTGTGAATATATTCTTTCAAAAGTAGTTCTAAGGATGAGGATGTGTTGGAACTTAACACATGTTGTGCGGTTGTGGGTAGGTTGATGGCCTTGATTGTGCTGATGGAATCCTAGGGGGTTTCCTCCATACGCTTGTTGCGGAGGTGCTTTTTGCTGCTCAGGCTTTTTCTGGTTTCCTCCCCAAGAGAAATTAGGGTGATTCTTCCAACCCAGATTGTATGTCTTGCTGAATAGGTTGTTGTGAATTGAATAAATGACCTGAGGGTTGTGCAGGCATACCTCATAAGAGTAAGGCTCCCCACAGTACATGCAACTTTACAACAACAACTTGATTCAGTTCATTAAGTTTAGCAGAGTTTGTGCTCAATACAATACACCTTGGTTAATAGCCATCATCTTCAAGAGGGAAGTGACTTAAGCCATCTCGGTAGCCAATGTGTTCACCACATTCGACTCAATCAACGCACCATTCATCTTGCGTTTATCACAATTCCTATTTCTATACGCATCATCTACACATTCATCGGTGTTCCTTGAAATCCTGTCCATAATTTCCTTGACTTCTATATATGTCGTGTCCATGAGCCTTAACTGTGACAGATGCATCGGTTATTGATTATGAAGCTCGGCTTAGTCCTTTATAGAAAATTTCCATTTGGACGCAGTCAGGTATGCTATTATGTGGGCAATTACGAACTAAACGCTTAAATCTTGCCCATGCATTACTCAAGGTTTCAAAATCATTCTGTTCAAAGCTAATAATGTCTTGCTGCCTCCTTGCATTGACAGTAGGTGGAAAAAATTTATGCATAAATCTCTTAATAAGTTGGTCCCATGAAACGATTTCATTTGGCTCCAAGGAATAGGCTCATTGCTTGGCCTCATCTTTGATAGTGTAGGGAAAGAGAGAGAGAGCCTGATCCCTTTTGACGTCATGCCATGAATAGTGAATGTGTTGCATATCTCCCCAGAGATGGTCAGATGGGCATGAGGATCTTCTCTAAGAGCCCCTCCAAATACCCTGTGGTTTAGATCATTTATAACATTATTGGCTTCATCTCGAATCGAGTGTTCCCATAAATCATTGGTCACATGATGTCAGAGAGAAATCATACAAGTTTGGGGCTACATAATTCTGCATTGGTATATTACGATCATTAGCCAGCAAGATTGGGTTATGTTGCCCCTGTTGTATAGACCATTCCCCCCCTTCAGGGCCATTGTTTTGATTGTTAGCCATATTCCTGTACTAGTTCCTTCTTTGGTTTCTATTGTTTCTAATCCTGTGACGGAATCTCGGTTTGATCTTTGGGTCAATATCGAATTCAAGTGTTGTACCCTCATTCATATATTATTTCTAGCTTGGTCACTTAAGCTAACAATACGCCTAAGATCAAATGGGTGCCTGCAAAAGCACAAAAAAAAAAAAAAAAAAATATTAGTTGCCAAGTCCTTGACAACGATGCCAAAAACTTGTTGTGAAAAACTTGTTGTATGCTTGATCTTGTTAGAACTGATGATTCGCTAAGATACGTTATACATCGGATTATAGCTATGTTATGCGTTCAACTATGCGATTGTCATAAGTTTAATTATATCAAGTCCAAGTATAAACATGATATAAGTTTCTCGATGCAAACCAAGGTCGAACACTGGGACTTGTTTACTAAAATTTTTGTGTTATTGAACCTATGCGATGAATTTAACTAAGCAAGCAATCAACAACTTAAGAATGATCCTAAGAATTCTAAGAGAACAACAACTTAACTTTTAGTGGAAAATGAATAAAGAAAGCAAGGTTAGGGGAAGTCAATTCTAAGTTCCTACATCTAACATCAAGGGTAATCCAAGCTCTCTAACGGTTCATCGCGCATCTCTCAGTCGCCAACCATATTTATCATATCTCTATGATGCATGAATGATGTTTCATTGAGCTTAAAGTTATTTCTATTTCTAGAAATACTTCCTATCTTACTTATTGAGTTCCACAACTACTTACCCTCTCGGGTAGTTGGTTATATCTACTTGACTTTATGAGTGATCATTGGCAAGTATTTAGATACTCATACACTAAGCAAACCAAATTAACCCTCAAAACTTAGACTTAGCTCATGATATTAAACTTTCTCTTACCTTGTGGAATTTAGTTACCCATGACAAAGGAAAAAGAAATGGTAAAGACAGATGAGATGATGAAAGTAGTCATGATAATATATAGAAGTAGAAATGCCAATTACAAAATGAGTTAATGTCTTAATAAAAAAATGCAATATAACAAGGAAAAGCAAGAAGTAAGTAATAATGTACAATTATCAACAATCTTTTACTTCAATCTGATGGGGTGCTAAGGCTGCTGGTGAGGCTGATGGCAGTTTGATATGGAGAAGGCTCTCTCAAGCATTTGCTCCGACGTGTTTTCCAGTGGTAAATCAGAGGGTTTTTTGGAAGTTGGAGAATTCTCAGAGATGTTCTCAAATGTGCTCTTGCTCTAACTAAAATTATATGTATTTGTTCTTCTTTTCTCTCTGGACGTCAAGGCCTTATTTATAGAGCCGTATGCTGACAGCCTTGGGTCTTCTGCTCTGATTAGTCACCATCTCTGACTTGGTTGGTGAGAAAGTCAGCACTGTTATCATGGTCAACATTCTAAAGTTGTGGCAGAAAATCCATTGGGATAGTGTTAGAGATCCTAAGGCATGCAGTCAAATATTCCTTCATCGGGTAAGAGCTTGGTGCATGCGGATAGATCCTGCGATCAGCTGCAAAACATAACACTTCGTAACTCATGATATGCGGTCAGCAGGGATTTCAAATGTTGTTTAGCACAAATACAGTTTTAAGCATGATTTCTTAGTATTATCAACACATATTTAACCTATCTAACCTTATTATTCTAAGTAAAAGGCTACAATAACTTGCATTTCTACAAGTTATCATCCCCCTACATGTATGTTCGTGACAGTAAGCTAAGATAGAATAATATTTATCATTTAGGATACATCTTCTAAGTATTTGGTTAGAGTAAAATTTCCATAAGTACGGGTCTTCCCAAACATAAAATTTAGACTCACACTTTAGCTTATCTTGAGGACGCTTACTGAGATCTAGAGAAAGGCTACCTATAACAAGATAATTTACCAAATCCACACACCAGGTAGTCATTGGAATTTCGTCCACTTGCAAAAGAGTTTGATCTGGAAAGTCTCCATCAAATCGTAGGTGATAAGGCAATCTTAATCCCTAGCCTAACGATCCAAGCTATCATGAAAACAAGAACCTTTGAATCTAAAAAACTAACACCTCCTTATATGAATTTAGATCAACCAAGAAATCTTTTCTTGAGGTTTGTGTAATGGTTAAGATTAATGAAGTTACTAATGATGCAATTAGACTAAGATTGTTTCCTTTTTCTTCGTAGAATAGGGATAAAAAGGCTAGAGATCATCCAGAGATCATCCCATCGAAAAGTATCACCATTTAGGAGGAGTTAGCCCAAGCATTTTTGAATAAATATTTTCCTCCTACAAAGTCTTCTAAATTGAGGTATGAAATTGTTTTTTTTTTCCCAACAATCAGATGACAATTATTTGAAAGTTCATATTGGTACAGAGATCTCCTTAGGGGATGCCCATAACATGGATTCCTTAGTTGGTTGCAAATGCAATTCTTTTATGATGGATTAAACAATAACTAAATCCATTATAGATGCTACTATTGGAGGATCTCTTTTCTCTAAAACTGCTATAGAAGCATACACTATTCTAGAGAATATGGCCACTACAAGCTATAATTGGCTAAGTGATAGGGCTTCTACTAACAAAGTAGCAGAAATTTATGAGGTTGATGAGGTAAGTGCTATCAAAGCTCAATTGACCATAATTACTAATGCTTTGAATAAACGGACTATAGGTGATCAAGCATAAAATTCACTATCCATAGCCTCTTTAGCAGCTAAGACAGCTGAAACTCAACAAGTTTTGGATTCATAGGATATTGAGACAGTTTACTATGTAGATAAAGTACAATATAGAAGTCAACAACAAGTTCCTACATGTTACCACCTAGGTTTGAGAAATCATGAAATTTTTTTTTATGCAAATAACATGATTTTTTTGGCCCATCCAGGTTTTTCTCAAGCTGAAAGGAAACCATCTGTGGAGGAATTGATGATGGATCTTAGCAAGGTAACCAAGGAGAAAACATCTACATTGGAGAGTTCAGTCCTATCATCTTAGGCACCATACAAAGCCACAACAAATCCATCGAAAACTTGGAGATGCAAATGAGTCAAGTAGCTTCCGCTGTGCACACTAGAGAGGTAAGTTTCCTAGTTGCCCTAAGAAAAATCCTAAAGAAGAATGCAATGCAATAACTCTTAGGAATGACAAAGAATTGAACAAGCCTGTTGTAGATGAGGATGAACCAAAGAGGAGGTTAAACCCACCATTGGTCATGAGCCTACAAAGGAGAAATTTATAGAAAAGTCTAAGTAAAAAACAAGGAGTACTTCTAACTCTTTACCTTTTGTCCCTAATACTATTCCATATCCTAAAAAATTTCATAAAAAGAAGGAAGATGCATAGTTTTCTAGATTTCTTGAAATATTTAAGAAGTTGCATATTAACATACCTTTTATTAAAGCTTTAGAGAAAATGCAAAAGTATGATTCATGAAAGATGTCCTTTCTTGGAAGAAGAAGTTCGGTATGTATGAGACAATGGCTTTGAATGAAGAGTGTAGTACGGTAATACAAAAGAAATTGCCTCCAAAATTGATAGATCTAGGAAGTTTTTCTATTCCTGTCAATTAGGCAATATTATGATTAATAGAGCTTTATGTGATCTTGGAATTTCAATTAATTTAATGTCTTTGTCTAGTTTTAGGAAGCTTTACATTGGAGAGGTGAAACAAACAGTAATATCATTGAAATTAGCCAATCGATCTTATGCACATCCTTATGGCATTGTTGAAGATGTATTGCTTAAGGTAGACAAGTTCATATTTCCGACGGACTTTGTGGTGTTTGACATGGAAGAAGATGTCGATATTCCAAGGATCCTTGGAAAACTATTTTTGGCTATCGGTAGGGCTCTTACTGATGTGTAAGATGGTAAACTAACATTTAGATTCAATGATGAAGAGGTAAAATTTGATATTTACAAAACCTCTAAGCATGCATATATTGAGGTAAGTCATTAGCTTCATAAAACAAGTAAGTTGGTCAATACTTTCCCTTTCTCTAGTAAACGTGTCTTTGAATGTGGATTCTTCTTCTAAGGTGATTGATAAAATTGATGGAGTGATGCTACTACAAAAATGTATTACTTGACATTTTTTCACAATCAAATATCAGTTTTACTTGACGTTTTTAAACAGGTAAAATAATCTAGTGTCAAGAATAAGAGAAAATTTTTTACTGACTAAAAGCATCAAGCTGTAATTTACTTGATATTTTATAACTGCCAAGTATATGACATATTTTGACTTATTAGTGGTAAGTATCTAAATTTTTTACATTTATTATGGATCAAAGTTTTCATAACTTGATAGTTTTTACTTGTCAAATGTAATTTCTTCTTGACACTCCAAAACTTAAACTTAATGAATACTTGATACGTTTTGCTTGTCAAGTTTATGTGTTTTTTAAGAAAAAATTTATTATTAGAAATTACCTATAATTGTTGATGTTTTGAGATCCAATAATGATATAACTTAATTGAAGATCATAATTATTTATTAACCAAATAAACAAACAACACATATATATGAACAATTTAAGTATCAATAAATAAAAAGTTTTCACCAACCTAAGAAAGTTCATGTATATTGAACATATATATTATCATATAACAACCTCATGTTAACAAAGTTCATAACAAAGTTCAAATGAACAATTTCTAAGTTAGAAGAATAGGAACCCCATATAAACAGTTTCAAGAGTATAACTAACTATCAACCCCATATGAACACATTTACATACAATCAATCCCCCCAATTGAACAATTCCAAAAATTCCAACTATCAATCTCAGATGAAGTAGTCATAACCAAATCTTGCTCACTATGCTCCTGCCTCCACAAGAGTAATGTAGCTCACCTTGAACTTGTTGCTTTTAGCACCTACATACATTGAAATAACACACCAACAACCACACCATATAGATTGAAATAATTTAAAAATTACTAAAATTAAGCACCACAACCTACAAAGTTCTAAAAACATAAGGAAAAAGAAAATGGAAACATGATTCACAAACCTAACATGGAAAACAAATAAAAAAGTACATTTGAACTTGAAACTAAATCATCTTTTGAAATCAAAACATTGGATATGGCTACAAGTTGACTTGTACATTCGTAAATGTGAAGCTCAACTCAAACTAAAACTATCAAAGATATTGAATATGATATGATTTGGGAGTTTGAAGCTAAAAGTGCGGTTAATCAAGTTACAAACTAAAAAAAAACTATATATATATAAAATAAAATGGAATGAATTAAGTACCTCCAATGAGATGTCATAGTTCTTGGATGCCTTTTTTCGAAAAGATATAGCAATGGAGCTGGGTCCTATAACAAAAGATACACATCATATAACTTTTTAGAGCTTTCACACATAATATAAATATATCAACTCAGAATCCTAAATCAAAATCGCAAGAACGTATAGATAAGTTTTACCTCAAAACAACCTTAACACTTAAATTGAAGACTATGAATTAGGTTCCAATTAGAAAATGAGAATTTTCAAGAATCATAAATGAATGAAATGTTAAATAATATGCAATATGCCATCAATTCTTCCCCTAAAAGTCAAAATAAATATTATTCCTAAGCACTACAAAAATGAAAGAAGCACATTTGGGATATTATCAAAATAACAAGATAAAATGCGATTTCAAAGTGACAAATCAGATCATGATTTGGAACCTCGGAAGCAATTATGTAATATAATAGAACAATAGAATAGAGGACAAGACCATCAATTCTCTTGCATGAAAACTAATTTTTTTGGTTGCTACAAAACAATATTGGTCTAACAAAATTTAGTCAATTGGAGAATTACCTCCTTTATATGAACAAAAACCACCAATCCCTACCATAAGTGAAAATCTCTAAAATTTAGCTCAAAAAACATAGCCATGTAAAATTCTAGTTTAGTTTAGGAGTTATAAAAAAATATACAAATGCATATAAATAATAATCATACCTAGATGAGATCTTCTCTTAGGTGGTCTAAACACCAATCTATCCTTTCCCAGAATTGACAATCCCCCTTGCAATGGTTACTAAATGCAAGAAAAAGGGGAGAAGTAGAAAAATTACAGAAAGATATAAAATATATTGGAAAAATGAGTTCAAACATAGCAATATAAACGCTTCAGACACAATTAAATTACCTTCATTAGAAAGAAAAATTTTCAAACTTCCAGTTCCCTCCCACCTTGCAAAAAAAAAAAAAAAAAAAGCAAGAATTGATCTTAAAAAAAGACCCAACAACAAAATTAACCATAGAAATATGGTTATAATTACAATATTGGTTTAATATAAAACATATTACTTCAAAGCAGTTCCAAACAAAGCCGAAGGGACACATAAGAAATAGAAAACCAGATAAAGAAAATGAAATACTGGCTAATGGAAGATGGGATTTTATTTCTCCTGGAGAAAAGCCTCAAACTCAACTTGGTTCAAATTCTTGTTGATTTGAGCGTTGAAAAGCATCTCCATCTCATCAAAATGAGTCATGTAGAACCTTGGAGTCAAAAGCGTCACCTTAATCGCAGCCTTGCTAGCATTCTTCAAAGGCTTAGGAGGTGATCAAGAGAAAGTTGTAGAAGAAGCCATCGGGAGGTAGGTTTTTGGTGTGGTTTCGGGGGTTTTGGGACACCTCCCCCATTTTTTCATCTCTTTAATATATGAAACCCTAAAAAAATTAACTGTAACATATTTGACATTTATAAAGCATCAAGTAAAAATGGAATGAAAAAAGTCCAGAAATTTCCGCCAACCTCCACTTTTTTTCATTATTCTTGACACTTTTTATAAAATTTACATGTTACTTTCAAAAGTTTCAAGTATCAAGTAATACAGTTTTTGTAGTAGTGTGAATAGTAGTATAATGCAAAATTATGTAGTGAGAAATTATAAGAGCATCATGTTAATAATCTTGTACGTACTTTTGTTAATACTCCTAGTAATTGTATGCCTTTAAAATCTAGTTCTAAGTTGGATTTTGAAAGAATAATGGAGAAGCATGTTAAAGAAGATGTAATTAGTCCTATGAGATCTCCTAAAGATGTTACGTTGAATTTTCTTGATTATGTTCATGAAGGAGACGTTGAGTTGAATGATAAGGAAAAGATGCATGATGTATACCACTACAAGAAAAATGAGCTCTCCCGATGCCTAAATCAGTTGTCGGGAGCTTGGTCGTCGAGAAACACCCTGTCTCTCGATGAAGTAAAACATCGTTTGGAGTTCCGTTGAACTCTCGACGCTGTAAAGAACTATCGGGAGTTCCTAAGGAACTCCCAATGAGTAAAATAGGCATAGGAAGTTCCTCAGAACTCTCAACGCCTTACCTTAAGCTCCCGACGGTTCTCCCAACGCCTGTCGGGTGACGTCGGGAGATGGGATCTGGTAAAAGCTAGATCCCTTCTTCATTTTCCCCTTCTCCAAATTAAAACCTAACCCCCATCCTAATTTTTCCCTCTTCCCCGCCACTCCCTCTCCTCCGCCGGTCTCCCTTGCTGCCGCTCCCTTTCTCCCGTGTTTCGCTCAATACCCACCGTTCCCTTCCTTCAACCGCGCCTCCTTCAACCCGTGTGCATCTCCTTCAAGCCGCCACTCCCTCTGTCCAGTCGTTGCCTCCTTCAGCCGTTGCCACTCTTCAGCCCGCCGCCTGCCGCCCGTGCCCCTTTTCAGTCCGCCACCCACCGGTAATCTTCCCCCTTTATTTTCTCTTATTTTGTATATTAATTTAAACCATTATTTTTAATTTCTCGCATGTTATTGTGGATTGAGTTTTTTTTTTTTTTTTGGATTGTGGATATTATTGTGGATTGTTTTTAATTAGCATTGTTTTTAATTTAAGCCATGGATTGTTTTTTTTTTTTTTTTTTGGATTGTGGATATTATTGTGGATTGTTTTTAATTAGCATTGTTTTTAATTTAAGCCATGGATTGTAGATGTTATTGTGGATTGAGTTTTTTTTTTTTCCTTTTAATTCTTAAGTTATGGATTACTTAATTTACATTAATAGATGTGACAATTTCTGCAATTTGGTGGATTATTGTGAATTGTGGATTATGGATGTTATAATTTATGCAATTTTGTGGATTATAGATGTTACAATTTACTTAATTTTCGACTTAGTTTAGGGGAAAAAATCAATAACATTAGTGGCAAAAAAAGTCAAATCACCTATTATAAATTATTTAAAATTTTAAATTCTCCCAACAAACTTGGAATTTTGATTAAATTGATCAAAATTCATGCTTAATAAAGACTTTGTACTTTGTCCTCTAATCTAGATTATTGTTTTAGATTACAAGTTGGTAAAAAAAGATTTATTTTTAAGGATGAATAAAGAATGGATTAAACTAAGGAATAAGTTATTAGTGGAATATAGAGAATGAGTATCCCAGTTTTTAAATATGACGAAGTTTCATGTTAATGATTCCGAACGAATAAGAAGTCCATGCAAGAATTGTATGAATTCAATTTGGGAAAAAATAGATATCATGGAACGACATCTATTAACATATGAAATATCTCCCTCAAACTGTAAATGAGTATATCATGGAGAGCCAGTAAACTTATCTAAAGGTTTTGAAAGTCATACAACTCATTCAATACAGGATGTTGAAGTAGATAGTATAAAGGGTAATGTTGTCGAAGAAAATGAGATGTTGAATCTTATAAACGATTTACAAATTCCAATTGAAAACGAAAATGCAAATTTCCTTATTTCGCTTTAGATCTCCAAAATGTTTGTTTGGGATTAGCTTCAGATGAGTTCAATTCTTTGGAAATATGAGCACTTCTTATAGTATGTGGCCTGTGGTGATAATTCCTTATAATTTACCCCCTTGGAAATGCATGAAGGAAACAAACATTTTCATGTCTTTGCTCATACCTAGTCCAAAATCTCCTTGAAAGGAAATTGATGTTTACTCGCAGCCATTGATTGAAGAGTTGAAAGAGTTATGGACAATTGGTGTGCGAACTTAAAATTATGTTACTGGTGAGTTTTTTCAACTATATGCTACTTTATTGTGGACGATTAATGACTTCCTGCATACGGTGACCTATCTGGGTGGAGTACAAAAGGTTATCATGCATGTCCAATATGCAAAGAAGATAATTCGTTCTTTGGGATAAGAGGGAAAATATCATTTATGGGACATCGAAGTTATCTTCCAGATAATCATAGTTGGTGTCAAAGTAGGCAACATGATGGAAAAGTTGAACGTAGACCTCCTTCAGTCATAATGAATGGAGAAGAGATCTTACAACAAACAAATATGTTAAACTTTTCTGTGCTTAGAAAACATTCATCTAAGCAAGATAAAAAAAAGAAAACAAACTCTAAACTGGACTAAGAAAAGTATTTTTTTTCAACTTCCATATTGGTCCAGACTATTGTTACGACATAAATTGGATGTAATGCATATTGAAAAAAATATTTGCGACAATTTGGTGGGCACATTGTTAAATATTGAAGGAAAGAAAAAGGATACAACGAACGCTTGATTAGACTTACAAGATTTGAAGATAATAAAGGACCTACACTTGATACAGGTCGATAACAGATTTGTAAAACCACGTGCAGCATATACATTAACTAATAGTGAATGGATTTTGTTTTGAAAGTATTTGAAATCAGTGAAATTTCCTGATGGATTCGTGTTGAACATATCATGATGTGTGAATGACAAAGAAGGAAAAATATTGGGGCTGAAAACACACGACTTGTAGGATTGTATCAATTGCAGCAGAAGCACAAGGATCGTCTAAGCATTCAAATTCACTAATTTTGGCATAACGTAAAGCATGCTTTTGCAGAAAAATGGGTTTTAAGACATATCTCTTGTAGAACTTCTTCAAGGCTTCTTCTCCAGCTGCAATCTTCTCCATATCTTGTTGTAGACCACCTCAAGATCTTCTCCAATATTCTCTTGGTGCTCTAGATTGAGTTGTGGGACTCAAAACAAGCTTGAATCAAGGGATGAAGGAGAAAAGCTCATTGCAGCAACCATTGTTGAAGAACCATTCTTCAAACCAAATTTTCTCTTAAAATTCTGTAGATTGCATGCCTGATTTTCACTCCAATCTCTTCATGATATTGCAGATCAACATGCAAAGAGAAGAGCTGCATGAGTTGCAGCTCTTGCTTGGAGAAGACAAGGCCAAAATGGTTGCTTCATGAGTGAGCTAGTTAAGTGATGGATAATGGAAAAATCCATTTTTCCATTTAAATGTGTTTTCGTTTTCTTATTCAATTTTATCTAAAAATCAAATTTGATTTAATAAATCTATTTTATTTTAAAAATGAAAAATTAATTAGTTTCATAAATTAATAATTAAATAAAACTTAATTAATTTAATATCAAATATTAAATTAATTTTAACACATATTCATCTTTATATATTTAAATATATAAATTCTCCTATACCGTTTAATTCTAAAATTAAACATATACTTATATCTCATATAATTACTAATTCCCTTAATTCTAATTTGAACGTTTCAAATTAACTTATCACGCTATTCTAGAGCTAGTCCATTATGAGCTAGTAGGGGGACCTCGCGGACCTACAGATCATGGGCTCCAACGATCCTAGATTAATTGGCTAAACTCATTAGACCAGATTAATCTCCATTCGTTAATTAATGGGTCGTTCCACTAAAGCCCATAGATGCACTCCCCTCCCTGTAGATATATTATGTCCACATGATTTAACCATAATTAGCAAGTCGACCCTTCACAGGTTGTTCGTAATAACGGCTGGGTTAAATATCTATTTTACCCCCGAGATTACGTCTTATTCCTCAAGTTCCTACTGATCCTCTAATAAACAACTGGTTTGTGATCCAATCACCAAACCAAACTCTCTCAGCCCAGTGAGAGGGCGAGGCCCCTTGTTCAAGACCTGGATTCAGTACTTAAGAGAACAACCTTTCTCCTATCCCTAAATCGGGTAGGTGTGAACTCCGTCTTGCACCCTATGTCCCCAGCTATCTATCCGGTCTTACACCTGAAATGGGAGTCTTATTGAGTCGGCGCTGTTGAGCCAACCCTTAACTATGCAAATCTAAGGGCAATCCCGAATAAACAGAAGTTCATAGTTAGCTCAGGATTAAGTTCGAGTTACCTAGGTCATCTAGGTGAAATAGTCAGTCTTAAATAGTAAACAGCGTTATAAAGTAAGAGTGACTTATTTCTTGGTCCTGATCTTATGCAAATTCATTGCATAGGACGCCCCCACTCCTCATGTCATAACATGTATGAATTAGGATCACATCGTATGTAGCACTTTACAACTCTTTGTAACAACTACAGAGTAGGTTGCATCCAATGGTGTTACCAGAATAAGGTACCCAACCTCATTCATTTACCATAGATCATTTTGACTATTTACTCAAACCCGATCCACTCTTATGTCTCCACATAAAGTTCAAGTACTCATACAATAGTCATGAGTCTTAGTTTATTATATTTAGACTTTCATACAATTTATGAGATCAATAACAAGTATATTGATAATAGAAAATATTTATCATTTTACAAACTGTGAGTTTTAGAACATAAAACCCAACACGATTGTCATGTGTTGCTTCACAGACTACTCCCTATTGATATTCAAGCATACCTACCGAAGAACGTATCCAATGCTATTGTTAAATTGTGTATATTCTTTCGCGACTTATGTGAAAAGACAATATTTGTAAGTGATTTGAATAGACTACAAGCAGACATCATAGTCATACTTTGTAAGTTGGAGAAAATATTTCCGCCTGCCTTCTTCGATATAATGGTACATCTTGCAGTTCATTTACCATATGAAACCAAAGTGGTGGGTCAAGTTAGTTACAGTTGGATGTATCCTATTGAAAGAAGTTTACGAACATTAAAACAATTTGTACGGAACAAAGCACATCCTGAGGGGTCTATAGCGGAAGCATATGCAATGAATGAATCATGAAACTTCTGCTCGCGATATCTAAGTGGGATTGAAACGAGATTCAATAGAGATGAACGAAATGATGATAACATTCCCGATCATGAGATATTTGGTGAATTTTAATTATTTAGGCAGAGGGTACGACTATTAGAGGCATCAACTTTACGGATGCTATCAGCGGAGGAAAAGCGTATTGCACATTGATACATTCTTAACAATTGTAAAGAAATAATAGACTATCGCAAGTATGTTTCAAACTTTATAAATTTCTAAGTTTTAGGGTAAATCCTTTGATATAACTTTCAAATAATCAATTTTGTACGCAACACTTGAGGTTAATTCGTCGTGAAGCTAAAAGCGCCTCTGACTTATATATAAAACATCAACGCAATTTTTCTGATTGTTTCAGATCTCAGGTATACATAGTCATTTTGTAGGCAACAGTTGAGAGATGATTCATTTTTGTTGTCACTTTTAATGTATAATTAATTATCAAGTTCTATAACGGTGCGAGAGAGAATATATCTCCGATGATTTCTTTTCACTTACAATGGGACCTTCGTCTGAGGTGCGCTCTTATAATGGATGCATTGTTAATGGGGTACGATTTCACACTGTAGAGCGTGACAATCATTGAGCTACATAAAATAGTGGAGTCCTAGTGGCCGAGGAGATCAGTGGGAATGGAAGTGTGGATAACAATTTCTACGGTGTTGTAGACGAAGTATTAGATTTCCAATATGCGAACAAAAGAAGTGTTTTTTTGTTGAACTGTAGATGGTTTGACACGGATAAAAAAAAAAGTAATAGGATACCTGTGGATTTAGGATACAAATCGATCAATACATCACACTTTTGGTATGTCAATGAGTCTTTCATCTTTGCTATCCAAGCACAAAAAGTCTTTTATATTGATGACATCAAATATGGTAGCAATTGGAAAGTTGTTCAATTAGTCCAAAATAAGCGAATATGGGATGTACCAGAAGTGGATGATGTTGAAAATGCACAACTAGACTTACTAGAAATTGTTGGTGGAGTTCGAGTGGATGAAACCATTAAGGAGGTGACTTTATGCAGAGTTGATGTTGATCCTATAGTTGTGGAAAGACCAATTATTGGACATGGTGATCATGACTTCATAAACAATGATGATGAAGAATAATTATTTACCAATAACAGTTCAAATGCTGATGAATAATTTGAATTAGATTACGATGATGAGTGATTATGTATCTACTCAATTCTCCTTTTCTCTGTTTACACGTATTTTACATTAATTTAATATTGTTTTGTCTTTTTTGTGTTTGTATAGATACGATGTCAACTCCTAATAGGCAACAAGAGGCTGATGAAGAATTCCACACTACAAGAATTTTGGTCTTTAATGTCGGTTGGAAAATGTGAAACTGGAGATACAATGTCGGTTTTAAAAAAAAACCCGGATCTTTAATGTCGGTTAAACCGGCATTGAAGACAGGCTTTAATGTCGGTTTAAAACCGACAATAAAGGTTTGATTTATTATTCCTTTTTCTTACTTTAATGAAAAAGCCCTAATTTTTCTATTTTCATTCTCGTGCCGCCAAAGCATTTCATTTCTCTCTTACCTCAAGCCTTGGTCATGCGAAAGGCTGTCCGTCGTTCAAGTTTGGCTGTGCAAATCAGGTTGCCCGTCGTCCGTCTGTGGTTGTCCGCCGTCCGTCCCTGGTCATTCGTTCATGGTGCCATCCGTCTGTGGTCGTCCAGCTGTGGTGTCGTCCATCCATGGTCTGTTTTAGTAGAAGCACGTTATTTTTTATATTCATAAACCATCTGAAATGGAAGTGGAGAAAGTGAAGGTAGGAAAGTAAGGGGTAGGCAGCAGCTAGAGTTGTTAATCTGTAGGTTTGAGGACATAAATATAGAAAGGGGGCAGGAAAGTGATTTGAAGAGTTCAATTCCCGATGATCAATGAAAATAGGTATATACTTTTTCTTACTCTAGAAAGAGGAAGAACAAAGAAGAAGAAAGGAGTTTCTGTTGTTGTGATATCCAACATTATATACTGCCTTTGCCTTTGGTTTTGTGGTTTGGGTTCAGGCATCTTGTTGTGGTTTTAATGTTTGAAATTTCTATTTTTTCCACATTGTATTTTGTCCACATTTTCATCTTTTCTCTTACACTCTGTTTCTGCACACTAAGCGGCTGACACGCAAAAAACCAAGTCCTCTTCCTAACAACAACGACAACAATAATACTTATTCAAAAGCTGGTAAAAAAACCAAACAAAAACAATTTTCTTTGGTTTGTTGTTTTGTTTTGGGTCTTTTTTATTTTCAGTCATTTGATGCGTGGGGTGCAGTAAGAGTATGGGGGTATTCTCGTGAATCTTGTTTTGTTGGTTTGCTTTTTATATATTAAGTATGGAGTCTATTTGTTGTGTGCTAGCATGTTTTGGGCTTCTATTGTAGTTTATATATTATTTATGGCTACATATTGATCATCTTGAATCATGTGTTTTGGCTAAATAATAGCATGTTGTGATGTCATGTAGTAGTGTAATAGCTTACGAGTGAATGAGTTATTAAGTGATATGGTGCATATGACTTTGTTGACTTGTTGAGAATGTTTGGTTGTGCATATGATTATGTTGGAGGCATGTTGTTACTTTATGTGTTTTGACATGAGATATGGTTTAGGATTATATGGTAGAAATCATGTATTGGTGAGATTTTGTGAGAAGGGGGTTGAGAACCTTGTGAACTTGTAAAGAAAATGTCTCAATGTTGGAGACATACTTTATGTGTTTTGGCATGAAATTTTTGTTCTTATGTTTACGCCTCTCAACTATTTGTGTAAATGTCTCAATGAAAGCCAGCTATGGTTTCACTCCAATATGTCTCTCTGCTACTAGATTTTGGCCTTTTTATGTGTCTATGGCCTTTGAAATTCGATTTGATTAATGGTTTTGTTGTATATGATACATTTATTGAATTACTTAAAGTTCTAGTGCATAATTACTTGCTACCTTTTGTGATAACATCCTTAAGAAAGGTAGGAGTGAGAAGCTGAATGATGAAGCAATTAAGGAGACACTTGAGAAGGTAATTTTTACTGTGATTTGGTGTATCTCATTTGGATGTGTTTTTACTGTGTACTGGAAGTTTGCTGCTGTAGTTGGGAGAAATCTAGCAATTTGGATGTGGGTAGTTGTTAGCCTAAGCATACTGGAAAATAATAAGTGTTGTCTCCTGGATTGTGGTGCTGAAATATTTGTTTGGGTTGGAAGAGTGACGCAAGTAGAGGAGCGAAAAGCAAAAATTCAAGTAGTTGAGGTAAACTTCTGTGCCAAAATTTCAAGTAATTAAAGTTATGGACAGGATTTATCAAACAATACTTTATATTCAGGAATTTATTTATTAAACAATACTTTATACTGCACTGCAAAAGATGGTGGCTTTGGCCACTGGAGCCACAGGAGGAAAGTCACCATCTTTAAAATTGGACATTCCTATACCTTCAAGAACTGAATTATATTGTAACAATTTTACTTTTGAGGAAAATGGACCTTCTACTGATGAGTTATTCGGTAAGAAATTGGTCCCCTGCAGTGGTGAGGTAGGGAAAATTTCTGTCAACAGTATGAAATGTTGAGAAGTTGAAAGTGTTCCATTAACTTTGCCAAACAATCACAAAAGCAGTTTTGTTATGAAGGTATTGAGATGGTCGTTCAATGATGTGATACACGCATGTGCACGTACTAGAAACTGTGGTCTTATAGAGTAGCTAATACAATAGGTTTTGTTTTGTTCCTTTGAGATCATTTTTTATTTAATGATATAGCCAATTGGTACAATATTTTTGTAGTAATTTGAAGTATGTTCTATTTTTATTTAATGATCATTTTTATTTTTATTTAATGAGATCATTTTTATTTCTGTGGTCAAGGATCGGAAGAATTGTTCAAGCTCTATTTTCAGCACCGTCGAAGCCAAGGTTTGTTTGATTCGTTCATGTTTTTCATTTCTCTCTTAGATCTGTCCATGAAATCCGCTCAAGCTCCATGCCAATACATTTAAACATATTTTTTAGGTCTAGTTTGTCTGTTTGTTCATTGTTCAAGCTTCATTCTAGCTATTTTTTTTGTTCTTTCCAGTGTCATCGTAGCTGAGGTTCGCTCAAAGTTTGTTTTAGGTCTGTCAAAGCATCTATTTTTAATGGGTGGTTTGGATCTTAAGGAGTTTAGCTATATTGTTTAGATTTGAGTGGAAGCCTCTTAGGTTTACTCTAATTTTCAATCCAAGTCATTTGTTGTTCAAAAGGTGAAATATTCTTTTAATATTTATTTGACATTTAGTAATTTGAAGTTATTTCAATCTTCCAGTTTTTATTTCAATGATTATGTTTCTTTTTTGTGAAATTATAAATTGGAAAACTTTTTTTCTTTATGAAGAGTTGAACCATAAACTAAGGTTTTTTTATTCAATTTCATTTTCGTAAGGCACTGCATAGTCTTGTCACAGGGAAATTTATCTTCTTCTTTTTTTTTCTTTTTTTTTTTTTTTTTTTAGAAGATGACAATGATAAAGTTAGAACCATAAACTAAGGCTTTTAATTCAATTTCATTTTCGTAAGGCACTACATAGTCTTGTCACATGGAAAATTATCATTTTTTTTTTAAATTATGAAGAAGATGACAATGCTAAAGTTAGAAGGATAAAACTAGAAACTAACTTGGTCAAGAACAAAAAGAGGAGTTTTGTTTAGAGTATAAACTGACAAACTCCTATTCAAAATCGTTTTAATTCGATGCAGCAATGTAATGAGTTGCTACATACAATTTCATCTTTTTAACATATTTCTCTCTTATTGTGCCTCTGGTTATATACATGGTTATAGTTCAGGTGGTTCATTAGCATACATCTTTGTAACTCTTAGCAGTTGGTTCATGGCAATATCTTGGCTTTTTGCTCCCTATCTGTTCAATCCATTTGGGTTTGAGTGGCAGAAGTAAGTCATCGTTGCCATGACATCTTTTTCTTTCTGACTGAATTGACGGCTCTGATATGCTTTAGTAGATATAGACATTGTTGAACTACTATAACAATGCCTATAAGATAGGCACAATTTTTCTCGATTCTTGGTAACTGGCTAAACGATCTTTGGACTGTGACATCTTATACACCATCATTTTGTGTGATATTGACAATTTTATCTTCATCAATTATTATCTTCATCATCTTTCTTTGTATGTTTTTTTTTATAAAAATCAACATGATCTTAAATTATTGTAGGCATTTGTTCTAGAGTTGGTATCATGTATACTTTAGATACTGGTGAGCCAGACCAAAAACTGAAATCCAACATGTTCTCCTTGAGTAGGGATGGTTTTTTAGATTTGTTTTCCCAAATGCGTTTTAGATTTGTTTTTTGGTTTGATTTTCTATAGTAATATATATTACTAATCATTGCTGCTTGGAAAATCTTATATACAAGTACTATTGCTTTTATTTGAATTCTTGGTTTTATTTGCTTTTCACCTATCACTGGAGAATCATTTGAACTGTTGGTTCTGCTCTTGACTTATATTTTAACCTCATTTGAACTGTTAGGTCTGTTCAGGACTTGTTTGTAACTTCATTTCCGTTTGCCATATTTTCCTTCTGTTCTTAACTTATCTTGATACCCCGTTTCCCCTATTTTTGTTTCCCTTTTTCGAGTGCCATCTGGTGGTATCTAAATGATTCTCCATGATCTATGTTAGGTTTGATGTTTTGATAACAATGATGATATCTTGAAGGCTTGTTTCTCAAAACATTCGCAGTGGCCACCTAAGAGCTTTCGCCTTCGCCAGGCCTGAGAGCTAGTGCTGCTTTATCCTTCCTTGGATGTCTGAGTCTCTTTAACTCTTTTGGAAATACTTTTTAATTTTGTATATTTGTGTTGATGCCATTTTTCTAAGGGTTGCTTTTCCCAATATATGCTGTCATCTTGGAATGTCTGAAGCAGATCTGAATCTGTTTGTCATCATTGGATCATGTGAGTTTTAGATTTTGAATACTAATTTCCTCCTTTCCTCTTTCATATTTTTATGCTTATGTTTTGGCATACTTTGAATGCTAATGTACCATTTATGCACATTCCTAATAAATACGGTTAGTTGAATATGAATTCTGATCACATTTTCACTTTCATTCCTTTGTCTTAAACCTTTATTGTTTGTGATTCTTTAAACAACAGTGGTCAGACAAAAATGCTATAACCAGACACTGCTGAAGCTAGGGTCTGTTCAAGAAGAATTATGAAGGGATCCATATTTACCAAGTGGAGAGGGACAGTAAACCCATAATGTTTGTATTACTTGTAATTTGTGTTTTCAAGGCCTGAATTATTGTACGTCCTTTTAAATTATAATTTTATACCAGAATTTGCAGATTAAATGTAATAGATTTATAATCCATACATGAATAATATGTCATAGCTACAACGTTCGATGATGATGTGTCATGTTATACTTTTGGACCGAAAAAATGGATTTGAAAACAAAATTTAAAAAAAACGGACAATAATTGATAAAATAGACATTAAAGGACTTTAATGTCGGTTGCAACTGACATTAAATGGCTTTAATCACTAAAGACCTTCAATGTTGGTTGCAACCGACATTAAAGACCTTCAATGTCGGTTCAATCGACATTAAAAATGGACATTAAAGACCTTCAATATCGGTTGCAACCGACATTGAAGGTTGTGTTATTGGTGTTATTGAAGCCCTTTAATGTCGGTTTAAAATCGACATTAAAGGCAACCAACATTAAAGGGCTTTGATAACACTATCTTTACAACCGACATTAAAGCCCTTTGATGTCGGTTTAAAACTGACATTAAAGCTCGAATTTCTTTTAGTGCCAGGAGATATATCTAGGCAACACGGGATCTTCTATGGGTGACACTTTAGGTTAGTATATTTTGAAATATATTCTGTTAACTGAAATACATCATAAACTGTTTTAAATTTTTTATTCCTCAGATAGTAGCTCAGCATCCACTCAGAGGAAACGTGAGCATTCACGGAACATCGAGTTGGAAAAATACGTCAAAAAACATGGTAGAATTACAATTGTGATAAATGAGGGGGAGAAGAAGCCGATTTCTCAACATTCGGTACGATTTAGTAATATGATTGGTGTCGCTGTGAGATCTGCATTTCCAGTACGAGATCGTACTTTTGCTGAGGTTCCAAACGAGTTTATAGAATTGGCTAAGAGTCAATTGTTGGTAAGTAATTACAAGTTTATTCTTTTAGAGTCAATTGTAGACTAAGAGTCATGAACATCATCTATGCTAATTCTTCCTTTATTATTTTGTAGCCTCATTTCGAACTTGATCTGTCCAGTCAATGACTTAACCATTTTATAGAATATCAAATGCAAAACTCCTTCAAAGAATTTAGAGCAGATTTGCATAGACATTACAAGAAATGTGGAGATTCTCAGCAAGCACATGCCAACTTGTCTAGCTAGCTTAAAAATAGGCCAGAAGATTGGTATTTTTTGTGTGACGACTTCGAGAGTGAAACATTTCAGATTAAAATAATTTAGGGCATGTATCATTTACTGCATTTACTATTATAAAATATTTGTTATTTATTTTTTTGTTGAAATGTAGGAAATGTCTGAGACGAACAAAAAGAATAGAGAGAAATTATCGTTCGACCACGTAGGCGGATCGAAGTCATTCCTGCAAATTTAGGCAGAGTTACAAGCAAAGAAAGGTCAAGAAATAGAACGTGTTGACCTATTTAGGGAAACACATTCTAAAAATGGCAAGTTCATGAATGAGGCAGCTGAAAATGCATATGTAAGATTTTTTTGCTTTACTATCATGTTGTTTCTCATTTCTAACTTCAGTCGCTCGTACTTACATATTTAATTAATATGTCTATAATCAAATGTTGGAATTACAATCCAACCCCACTCTAGAAGGTTCTCAACCACTAATAGGGGATGAAATCTGTGAGATAGTTTTGGGCAGACGACCCGGATATTCAAAAGGCCTAGGTTGGGGCCCTAAACCTAAGTCAAGAAGGGGTAGCATCTCATCGAGTTCGTCATCTACTCAAGGAACGAAGAGGGGAATGAAGGAATTGAGAGTCAATTTCGAACAGTCTCAGTCGAGGATTGAGGAACTTGAAGACATTCAGAAACAAATGAAAGAGGATCATTCAAGACAAATGGAAGAAATGAAAAAACTGATTGAACACATGAAATGATCACAAAGAGGAGACCCACCGAATTAGGTATGATTACTACATTATTTAGTTGTCTAATATGTTGCTATCCTGTAGTTATGGTAGCAAAGTAGTTATGTTTTAAGTAGCTTTATGATAAAGAATTGTTGGCTATCCTGCAGTTATGGTAGCCAAACAACTGGACTTTGATGTGCTTTTTGTCATTTTGTGTGTTTTTTTTAATGTTTGGGAGGGTTCATGTTTGTCGTGGGGGTGAGTAGAATTTGATTATACTCGTTTTTTCGTTGAACTTGGAGTTCTTATTTGTTTATGAAGTTCTAATGTGTTATGGGGGGTGGGTTGAGATTGGTTTAATCCATTTTGGGAACAAAGTTTGAGTTTTATGTGTGTTCATTCTTGTTTATGAAATTTGTGTATTTTTTGATGTTTGGGAGGTCTCATGTTTGTTATGGGGGGTGGGTTGAGATTGGTTTAAACCATTTTGGGGACAAAGTTTGAGTTTTATGTGTGTTCATTCTTGTTTATGAAATTTGTGTATTTTTTGATGTTTGGGAGGTCTCATGTTTGTCGTGGGGGGTGGGTAGAGTTTGTTTATACTTGTTTTGTCGTTGAACTTGGAGTTCTTGTGTGTTATGAATGTTTATGAAGTTCTAATGTGTTATGGGGGTGGGTTGAGATTGGTTTAAACCATTTTGGGGACAAAGTTTGAGTTTTATATGTGTTTGTTCTTGTTTATGAAATTTGTGTGTTTTTGTGTGTTTTTTGATGTTCGGGAGGTTTCATGTTTGTCGTGGGGGTGGGTAGAGTTTGATTATACTTGTTTTGTCGTTGAACTTGGAGTTCTTGTGTGTTTATGAATGTTTATGAAGTTCTAATGTGTTTGTGGATGTTTTGTTTATGAAGTTTGAACGTGTTGTGGATGTTTAAAGATGATGACATTTGAATGTTTTTATTTTATTCTAGAATGTTGTTCGAGATGAAGTTGGATGATTGTTCAAGATGCTATGTTCCAGACATGTTCTAGACGTTGTTTTCATTTTATTTCTTCTATGTATTTGTGAAAACAAATTCCTTTTATTTAATATTGACTTTGTTTTATTCTAGGATATTGTAATTTTTTATTTATTTGTTATAGTATGGACTCGTTTTCGTTGTTTTATTTATTATGTGAATCTGTTTAGTTGGTTAATTATGTTTTACAAGTTATTCAGATCAAAATTTAAAAAATTACAAACTATAAATTAAAAATATTTGAAAGACAATTTTTAACTAATGAAAGAACTCCCCATGCATATATTATTGTGTTGGGAGTTCCTGTAACTCTCCACGCATAAAATAAACCGTCGGGATTTCGCATGAAACAAACCGTCGGGAGTTCGGTAGAACTCCCGACGCATAGAACAAGGCATCGGGAGTTAGTCGAGGAACTCCCGATGCATGTATAAGGCGTCGGGAGTTCTTCCAACTGCCGATGCCGTATATAAGGCGTCGACAGTTGGAGGAACTCCTGATGCCCTATACATGCATCGGGAGTTCCTCGACTAGCTCCTGATGCCTTCCTTTCATGCGTCGGGAGTTCCTCTCTCGACGGGTTTTTCTCGACCAAACACCTGATGATCCATTATTCATCGGGAGAGGCTCCCCCGACGCATTTTTCACCCTTTCCTGGTGAATTGTGACGTCGGGAGAAGTTCGATTTCTTGTAGTGTACACTAGCAATATTAAATTAAATTATGATTGTTTTTGTGAATGCCAGTATAGGTGAAAACTTTTGATTTTAGGATGTTCTAGGATTGACATGACATTATTCTTTTTTTCACCCTTTCCCGGTGAATTGTAGTGTACACTAGCAATATTAAATTAAACTTTTGATTATTATCTCAAGGCCCAGAAAATACTTCAACGGTCCAAGGTCTTTGAGCTTAAAAGCAACATGTAAAACCTGTTTAAGTTCATCAATAAGCTTGATATCTGCACTAGTAATGATAATGTCATCAACATACACCAATAAAGCAATAAAACTAGAGCCAGAACCACGAACAAACAGAGAGTAATCGGTTTTAGACTGTTGAAAACCAAGAGAAACCAAAACATCGAAAAATTTGGCAAACCATTGCCCTGAAGCCTGCTTGAGACCATATATAGCCTTCTTTAATCTATAAAAAAGCTTGCCTTTGTGATGAACCTTAGGTGTATAGCCAAGTGGGAGGTCCATATAAACATCTTCAGACAAATCTCCATGAAGAAAGGTGTTGTTGACATTGAGTTGAACCAGAGGCCATTAATAAGTGACAACTAAACAAGAAGAACTCGAACAGTGACTAATTTGGCCACAGGAGAAAATGTCTCAAGAAAATCCAGACCCTCATGTTGAGTATATTCTTTAGCAATAAGCCGGGCTTTGTATCTCTCGATGTAACCATTAGCACGATGTTTGATTTTATACACCCACTTACAACCGATGCTATGTTTGGATGGAGGTAAAGGAAGAACCTCCCAAATGTCATTGTCTTCCATAGCTTGCAGTTCAAGCTTCATAGCTATCTTCGAATGGTCATAAGGTATGGCTTGATGATAAAATTGTGGTTCATAATGAGAGGAGATGGTAATGGAAAAAGTACGAAAAACAGGGGAGAGGTGATCATAAGAAAGAGATGAATGTATAGGATGATGTGTAGAAAAATTGGAAAGAGAAGTTTGGGATGTGAGGCTGCAGTGATAGTCTTTAAGGTAGGAAGGGGGTTTGATTGGTCTAGATGTCCTTCTAGGTGCAGTAAAGGGTTGAGTATTTAGGTTGGAAAAAGGGGAAGGCTGTTAAGATGAAAGATTAGTGGAAAGGGAGGGGGATGTGACAGGTGAAGAAACTGAAGATGTAGTTGTAGGAGGCACCAAACAGGGAATGGATGGGGAAGGATTTGTAGAAGAAAAAGGTTCAATGGGAGTGGAAGGTAAGGAGGGTGCAGTGGTAGGGTGAGCTGAAAAATCAACGTCAGGGACTATAGGAAGAACAATATGCTGAAAAGGGTCGGGTTGCTTAGTCTCCAAGGTCACTTTATGAAAAGAGAATAAATGTTCATGGAAAACAACATCGCGGGAGATAAAGAACTTGTTACTAGTGATATCAAAAAGTTAACTTATTACTAGTGATATCAAAAAGTTTGTAAGCCTTCATACCTGGTGGATAACCAATAAAAAAAGCAGGGACAACCCGTGGAGAAAACTTGGATCGACCATGAGACAAAGTAGAAGCAAAACATAGGCACCTAAAAGTTCTAATAAGAGAATAATCAGCCAAAGTACCCTGCAACAAATCATAAGGTGTTTTCCAACCCAGAATAGGTGAAGATGTTCTGTTAATAAGATATACTGCAGTCAAAACACATTCATTCCAAAATTTGAGAGGGGCTCTAGATTGAAAGAACAATGCTCTGGAAACATTTAACAAATGTTGATGCTTACGTTCAACTACAGAATTCTGTTCTGGTCTGCCCACACAAGAATATTGATGTAAAACCCCTCTTTGTAAGAAAAACTCAACAAAGGAAAGTTCAGGAGCATTATCAGAACGAAACACTTTGATTTTCTTATCATACTGAGTCTCAACATAAGAAAAGAACTGAGGTATAATCTTCAAAACACCAGACTTAGATTTTAACATGAATACCCAAGTAAAACGACTGTGATCATCTACTATAGTAAGGAAAAATTTATGTCCAACATGAGTAGGTGTAGAAAAAGGACCCCAAATATTAGCATGAATCAAGTCAAAAACAGCAGATGATCTATTATTATGCAATTCAAAAGACAATTTCTTTTGTTTTCCTAAAGGACAAATGTCACAAGGGAATGTGCTATGTAGAGAAACAAAATCAAGACGTAAAACATGTTTCAAAGCAGATAATCGAGATAGGGATGGATGTCCAAGCCTAGCATGCCATAAGGAAGAATTATTTTAAGAAGCAGTAGTAATAACATGAGAAGGTACTGTACTGATGTGAGGTTATTTAACAATATACAAACCATCACGCAACCTACCCTTGCCAATCGTCTTCAAAGTGGACTTTGCCTGAATATCACAAGAATCAGTGGAGAAATGGACAAAGACATTACCATCAAATGTTAAAGCACTGATAGAAAGTAAGTTGTATTGAAATTCTGGAACATATAGAACATGATGAAGATGCAGTGACCCAAAAAGTGTGACGGTACCAATACAAGAGACTGATATTCTTGTGTTATCAGGCAGAACAACAGAAGTACTAGTCGGCAGGAGCCCGTGAAATAAATGCCTTTGGAAACATATATGTGTAGAAGCCCCAGAATCAATGATCTATTCATGATTAGAGATAATTTGAGAACAATTACCTGCTACATGTGTGACTGAATCAGTTTCGGCCTTGGCCATATTAAGCTTGGATTGCAGCATAGTGAGAAGTTGCTGAAGAGTGTCATTGGTAATCATATTCCCAGATGGAGCAGGGGACGAGGAAGAGGCAGAATCGATAGGATTAACAAATGAATTGGAGGAAGGATGTTGCTTATGAACCTGATTTGAGCGTCCTTTATGCTTATAGCCTGGTGGATATCCATAGAGCTTTTAGCATTTATCAACAGTATGACCGGTGATGTTACAATAGGTGAAAACAGGGCGACTTTTAGTCTACTTCGAAGAGGGCTGGTGATGACTCTGTTGCAAAGGGTTATCATTCTTCTGCACAGTCAATGTAACAACAGAAGAAGGGGGATTAGCAAGGGATTGATGTTGTTCTTGTTGAAAAACAAATGAAAAAGCCTTATTAAGAGGTGGAGGCGGATCCATGAGAAGAAGCTGAGAACGAGTATGGTTAAAGCTATCGTTTAGCCCCATAAAAAAACAGAGGAGATACTCGAATTGAAGAAAATCTTCCATGGATTTGATGCCGCCACAGGTACACTGCCCACACGTACAACCAGGGCGATAGGAAACATACTCATCACAGAAACTCTTCATTTTAGTAAAATACATAGTGACGGAGTCTTGATCTTGCTTGAGGCTGGATAACTCGCGTTTGAGATGAAAAATGCGAGGTCCGTTGCGTCTTTGGAAACAATCTTGAAGGTCAAGCCAGATTGCTTGAGCCGATTCGGTGAAGAGAATACTTGAAGAAATACTCTTAGAAACAGATTTGAGAATCCAGGAAACAACAACATTATTGTTGTGAATCCATAAGTGAAGAAGATCACCTGTGGGTCGAGGGAGAGAACCATCAATGAAACCAAGTTTGTTTTGGATGAAGAGGGTAAGAACCATCGATCTACTCCAAGAAACGTAGTTGTCGTCGGTGAGAAGTTCAGAAACAAGAACAAGATTGGAAGTGTCACTGTGATGAAGAGCGTAGGGAGTGTACTGATCGAGATGAGAAAGAGGAAGCCCAGTAGTTGGAAAATCGGTTGAGGAAGATGGATCGGCTGAAGGACGAAGAGGTATCTCGGGAATAACCATTTTGACTTCGCGTGGGAAGGGAAAAGGGGGAGAAAAAAAAATTAGGGATTTGGGGAATTTTCTCGCTCTGATACCATATTGGAAGTGGAAAAGCCAAAGGTAAATAATACTTTTCTCTCTCATTTCTTTAATGACAGTAAAGATACATTATATAGATGTACAATAAAGGAGAAAAAGGAGCAGTTACCTACCGATGAGGATATTAACAAAAATATCAAAAACTTGTTACAACTATTAACAACTAACAAAAAATAGCAAAAACTTGTTACAGCTAATAACAACTAATATATCTCTATCTTTCTCTTGCATTGACGACAATGCATACTTTTAAGTTTGGGGTAGGAGGTCATTCTACTTTTGTGTGTTATGCATGATAATTGTTTTTAATGATGATATACATGTTGACTTTTTTAAAAGAATAATTTTAAATTTTTCGATCTGAGCTTTAAAAAGTTGATGAGAGTTCTTTATTGTGTGCTTTTGATGTTCATGGTCCATGTTGAGACTTGAATATGCATTTGGATGATTTATTGTCGAAATAGGATATTTATATCTTGAGTTATGTCTTCTCTTAAGTCTCCCATATTATAAGCACGTAGGCACTTTGTTTTAAACCTTTGACTAAATAAAGAATTAATTTGAGTCAATTTGGTCGTTACCTTGAAAGACCCTATCGGTTAGAGAGTGTCTTTCATAATGGTTGGTAACGTTATACTAAAGGAGAGAAAAAGATTGTATTTTCTTGTTGAAAAAAATTGTGCACAAAAGAATGAGTTAAGAACAACATCATTTGAAAAAAAATTGAGGAAAAAAAATATAAACTTGTAATATGTATGCATGGATAGGGGTAAAAAGATCTACCTTTGCTGTGATCAGTTAGGACGCTTGGGAATTGATTAGATATGAGTCAGTGGAGTGAGTGTGTGGAAGCTAATGCCCCTAGGTAAAAGAATGCAAGTTTAGGACGTCCTTGGGAATATAAATTTCAGGCACCTTAGTTCATATATTACCTTCTTAAGTTTTTTGGATGCTTGATGATTGGTGTTTGAGTTAGAGTAGGAAAAAATTAGAGAGGCTAAATTGAATCTAATGTCAGTTATTGTGTTTTAAATTAAAGGTTACTTGAACACACATACATAGGAGATGATGAGATTTGACCATGAATGATGATAATAATGGACTTCCATGGCTATTTCTTTGTAGGGTCCCTATCTAGCTATTCTCTGAGGCATGAGTCATTACCACACTTATTTAGAAATTCTCTATGATCTTGTCTTATCTTTGCTTGGGACTAGCAAAGTTCTAAGTTTAAGGTGGTGAAATGCACAAAAAAATGTGCATTAACCATAGATTTAGGATGGTTTTTAATATGATTTTATGTGATTTGATGTGTTTGCTAGTTATTTTCAGAATTTATGATCGAAAATTGAAATACATTCAAAATGAGCCAAAAAGGACCAAAATTGCTTAAAGTAGTTAAACCTGAGCTATATGTTGAAAAGAGAGAAGAAAAGAAGGAAGAAAACATGAAGATCTACAAATTTTTATTATCCGATCTTTTGTGCATCATTAAAAGCAGAACAGTGCAAAGCAGAGCGCAACTGCGCTCTCCTAGGCACTCAGACCCAGCACAGTCCTATACTGCGATAAAAAGGCCAGAGCGCAACTGCACTCCCTTGAATGTAGCCATGCGCTTGCTTTCCTAATTTGAAAATTTTCAAATTTGGTAAGTTCTTGGTGGCCAAATTTTTATCTTTTATATATTTGGAAGCTTTTCAACACTCAAAAGGAGAAGAGATCACGAAATTTGAGACGGAAAGGGGAGAAGAGACCACGAAAATTGAGACCTAAAAGGAGGAAGAGACCACGAAAATTGAGAGTTAAAGAGAGAGTCTATGCTACAAAATCAGAGAATTTGAGGGATATTTTGGAGACCGTTTGAGTTTTTGAGATGATGATCGAGGCAAATTTGGAGAATTGAAGAGATCGAGGAAGTCTTCGAGAGAATTATTCTTTGGTTCTTTTTCTTTCTCTAAATCTTATGCTTGAAATAATTTATGAAAGTATGTTTTTGCAAGCTATGAGTGGCTAAACTTGCTTCTTTTAGGATATTGATGAAGTAGTTAGGGTTTTAGGTTAAAAATTAGTCTTTTCATGGATGTTTGTTGAACTTATTGCTTTTTAATGATATTATGCTTCATTCTTATTGATTGGCTATCGATGATTATTAGATTGAATATTTAATTGAGAGATTAAAACTTTAACTGGATATATATCATTAAATCATTATTAATCTTCCATGCAAATAGTTAGGTTAATAACGAAAGTTGTTGATGACAAATCTTAATGCCTTGTTTGTAAATTTGATTTCAAGAAATTAGTTATCAATTAAGTTGCACGAGAATATATTATTTTTTAGAGAAAGTAATCTTGAATTAAGTTTCTAGATTTTTAAGTTCATACATGATTCTATGAATTGATTAGAGTAGGCCTAATGAAGTAATAATGGATTCAATATCCTAAAACACTTTTGATCTTGGATTTTCAATACAGTTCTATTGCTTTATTTTATCTCTTCATAACATTACAAACTCAACTTAATTTCGATTTCTTAACTAAAATTGATACAATTGTGAGATAACTAAATAATATCTGTTAATTTGATTCCAGAAGACGATACTCAGCCATACAAGCCGTTTTAATATTATAACTTGACAACGTATACTTTGTTTCAACACAAATCTATCACATCGTAAGGGGTGTTGTAATTTGGCTAGTCCCCTTCCGCGTATTTTAGTCTAGTTGTATCTTTGTGTCAGGTGTACTTCCAACTCCAACGGGCTAGTCCCCTGCTTTAGCTCCTCGTATAAACTGGGACTTTTCTTGCAAGTTCTCTATTGTCCACTGGCTAGACTCTTCATTGGTGGATCCCCAGCTTCAAGACCACTGACCGATGGGACCCCTCATGAGTGCAATCCTCACCTTCTCATCCCTCATGAGTGCAATCCTCACCTTCTCATCCCTCTTGAGTGCATTCATCATATCCTCACCCCTAACCTTCTCATCCACAGCTACATATTTGACTCGGACTGATACTTCTTCCCAGTAACCATCTAGATGTGGTGGGTCTAGTAATTGACTCACCTAAGTCTGCTTCTCGTCCGTTGGGACGAGATCTATGTTTATCAGATTCTGCATGTAATCAATATAAAATAGTATTTAAACGTTGAATAAGCATTAAACCTTAATATGAGCAACTCCACCACAGGATGCACGATATACCATCATTAGACAACCTCTTTGCAACTCGCCCACTAAGCGGCTAAAAAACATCAAACAGTACTACATGATATTATAAAGTGTATTTAAAAATAGCAAACAATGTAAAATGTAATTTAAGAAACCCCAAATGTAAACAAAAACCCATGTAAATTATACGATTCAGATGTCTTATTATATGCAGGTTTCTCCTTATATAAAATAGCTTTCCCTTTCAGTCGTTAGGCTACTCAATGTTTTATCAAAAAATCATTTCCCTCAAACGTAGCTGTGAATCAAGTCCTCTAAATCATCAATAAAATCCAACATCGTCAAGTCCATATGTTGCTTCCTTTCTCTCCCCATCATCGCAAGCTCCATGAAGTAAAATATAGTCATTTTCGCAACATCCTCTCACTTGCAAACTTAAATGTCGGAAACAACTTATTTAGTTCTATCGCCCAAATACAACTGCCTAAGCCTATGTGATCTTAACTCATCAGCTTGAACCACATGCATAAACCCTATGTCTTAAATCAATCACTAGATCAAATTGTTTCTGACCAAAAGATATCTTCTTCTCAAATAACTTAAAGCTAATCATGTCTTCCCTAATATCGTTCACCTCCCTCAGTAGAAAATAATGGCATAAAGGCCCACTAAAAACTAACTTGGAATAAAACAGTTGTTCAAAAAATGTTTTCCTAAACACGTGTAATTGAAAAAAGGCATTAACTTATCCTTAATTATCAGATTTGCAGATTTTGGGTCCCATTGTCATCTATAAAACAAAGTAAGTACATATACATACATATATAGAGAGAGAGGAACTAAACTCATAACCAAACTAACAAAGATATCCATAGAAATATAGCAAAATAAAGGGTAAATTGTTTTCAATCTTGATGTAGATCCCGGACGAGATTGACCACTGAGGTGGAAAATAGTGTATCAATTAACCTTCCATCTCGGACCTCTAGAACCAGGGCATGCCTTGAGGTTGAGGGTTTAAGGTATTCTGTATTTGGTTTTGGTACAAATCTCAACCAGGCATGTTGCTAAGACTAAAAACAGAATACCTTAAATTGCAATCTACAGACCATTGGTCGAGATTCATGTAATCTGGGGTGAGATTCAATTTATTCTTGGCTGAATCAATACTTATTTTTCTCAACAAAGCCGGAATAACCCTATACATTCAAACCCCACACCCAGAAATGAAAACAACGAGAATAACACAGCATATGGTCTCCACATTTCATATAAATTCTAAACCCTAAGGAAGTTTAAAACTTAAAAATCCAACCTTTAACTAAAAAAAAAAAATAAAGAAATCATGAAATATCTCTACTTGTGCGAGTTTTATCCGACAAAGCCAGAATAATCCTACACATTCAGATCCCACACCTATAAAATGAAAGTAGCGAGAATAACGCAACATATGGTCTGCACATTTTTGTTGGGTCGTATGCCCTAAAACTCGCAGTTTGTAAAATTAATCATAGTTTATTGTGCATTAAAGAAGTTATTGAGGTTTGTTCAATATAACTGTTATTGAATATGTAAATTGCACTTGTAAAAACCAAATCCAATAAACTAAAGATCCATGACTATTATATGAGTACTTAGACTTTATATAGAGATATGAGAGTGCATCAAGTTCGGGTAGATAGCCAAAATAGTCTATAGTATACGAATAAGGTTGGGTGCCTTATTCTAGGGACACTATTGGATGCGGTCCACTTTGTATTTAGTACAAACAATGTGATCCTGAATCATTCATATGGAGATATGCGAGTGAAAGCATCCTATGCAAAGAATTTGTATAAGACCAAACCAAGAAATAAGTCACTCTTACTTTATAATGTTGTTTTCTGTTTAAGGCTGACTATTTCAAAGAGATGACCCAGGTAACTTGACCATAATCCTGAGCTAATTATAAACTCTTGTTTGTTTGGAGTTATCCTTAGATTTGTATGAGTGAGGGTTAGCTCAACAGTGCTGGCTCAATAAGCCCCCCATTTCAGGGGTAAGACTGGGTAGATAGCTAGGTACATAAGATGCAGGACGAAATTCACTCCTTCTCGTTTTTAGGGATAGTAGAGGGGTTGATCCCTTAAATGCTGATTTCAGGTCTTGAAAAAGGGGTCATACCCTCTCACTGGCCTGAGAGAGACTCAATTTGGTGATTGGATCACAAACCAATTGTTCATTAGGGGATCAGTGAAACTTAAGGAGCCAGATGTAATCTTGGGGGTAAAACAACGTTTGACCCATCCGTTATACAAATGACCTGTAAAGGGTCGACTTACTAATCATGGTTAAATCAAAAGGACATAAATATATCTACAGTGAGGGAAGTGCAACTACTGGGCTCTAGTGGAATGACCCGGTCGTGGACATAATTTGATTTAAAGAGTTTAGCCAATTAATCTCGGGTCATTGGAGCCCATGATCTGTAGGTCCGTTAGATCCCCATGCTAGCTCGCAAACGGATTAAACCTTAGAATAGCATGATGAGTAAATTTGAAGCATCCAAATTCGAATTAAGGGAATCGGTAATTATATACGATATAATTATACATTTAATTATCGAATTAAACGAAATTAGAGAATTGGATAATATTTAAATTTTATTTGAATATTAATTACATGAATAGGGATTCATGTTTATGGAATTGATGTTTTAATAATTTAATATTGGATATTAAATTATTTTAATTAATTCAATTGTTTAATTAATTAATTAAATTTTATTTAAATTTAATTATTTGAATTAAATTTATTTAAAAATTAGAAATTTGAATTTTATGAAAATTTAAATTTATAAATCAATTCTGTAATGCCTAATTAACTTATTTTTTCGTTTATAAATCAAATTTGTAAATGCTTAATTAACTTAGTTTTTCATTTGTTTATAACTACCTTTGTAAATGGTCAGCTGGTATACTCTATAAATATATCTGATCCTTAAAACAAAATAGAGAATTATCATCATTTTTTCTAGTTTTCTGTAAACAAGAAAAATTGTATGCATCTTCATTAGTAAAAGAACTCAGATCTTCCCGTGGACGTAGGCAATCTTGTCGAACCATGTAACCCTGTGTCTCATCTTCTTACCTTATCTTTCTTATTTATACGATCTCTTTCTTTACTACAAATCGCACGCCATTCAATCATCATTCAAATCGCATCGAGTAATTTCAATATTGAGTTCAATTGTGCATCGATCTTTGCTATCGAGTTGCATTGAGTTGATCGTTTTCATCTTTAAATCGCACTGAGTATCATTCAACAATCATCGAGTAAGATCGAGTATTAATTTTGTTATCATCGAGTTCCATCGAGGATTTAACAGAGACTCGTCAGACGAAGAAGGGAATCTTATCGAGCATTGAGTAGGAAGACGTCGAGCATGGAGGATTTGGCAGAATATTTCTGAACATTTTTTTCATCTTTCCAACGTTGATCTTGAGTATTTGGGCCTAGTGAACAGTGGTTATCCCAACAGTAAGTATTGTCTTAATAAGAATTGATTTAAGTATCAGTCTCATGGGATACGATACTTGGAATACAACTAATATTACTATGTATGACAATATATGCTTGCACTAGATCATTACTCATTTGTCACCATAGCACTCATACACATTCAATCAATCAATAGTCACACTCAAATGGAAGATAAGTGTGGTTTCATCTTCATACTATACCAACAATTTTTTCCATTGACCATAGCAAAAAGTATAAACCATAATGGGTAGATGATAATGAAGTAATGGGAGAAAAAACAAGATGGTAACCTTTTCATGCAGATGGATTCACTCCAATAAATCCATGGTGTTGGCCGGACTAAAAGGGTGTCAAATCCTTTCGATCAAATCAAATAAAGTTTTGTTCTTTCCTTAATTATGCAATAGTGGAAGTACATGTCGAATCCACAGGGAACCTTCGTGGTTCTCAATTAGAATGCCTACAATGTCGAGGTAACCAAAGAGGAGTTTGCTGATTGGAGTTGTTTGCAATAAAAAATAAATTTGCATGAAAATAAATGAGAGCAAGTGAGATTTGTAAAATTATGATGAAAAAGGTCTATCTCGGGTTTAATTAGAAGTCTCCCCAATTAATTTGATTGACCATTGAACTCTAGATTAAACTTCAAGAAGCCTAACTAAATTGATTAGAAATCCTAATCAGCCTTCCTAATTACCTAATTAGTCAATATGAGCTGAAAATTCCGTTTTAAACACTTGAACTGAAGGAACTCTTATTCAAGAGTACCTACGAGCGGAAGCGGATCTTTCCAATTCATTGTGACAGAATTACCACATGTATATTCAAACATACTAAAATGCATTCATAATGCTAAAGAGATAGATAGATCATACCAGTTGAAGACTTCTTCTTCACATCAAATCTAAAACCCAATCGTCTACCTCGAACAGTCTTCACACAAACAGAAGGAAACATAAATGACACCACCACTCAGAGCCCTTGGTATTCTTGGAGTGAGAATCCAAAGTGTAGGCTTTGTTCAGATTTGGTAGAGGGGAGGAGGAAGAGAGATCGTACACAATGATCAAGCAAGTGGGAGACGAGCTCGTCTATCATATAGACAAGATGCTTGATCATTTAGGTGAAGTATACAATCTTGTAGGAAAAGGTAAGCGATAGTCTAAACGATTGTGTAGGAAAAGGGTAAGCAATCGTGTAGGAAAAACTAAGCGATCGTCTATACGATCATTTAGTAAATATCGGGAGCTAAAAGATTCTTAGGAAAAGGTAAACGATTGTTTAGTAAATAGCACACAAAGGTGTAATCGGTAAGCAATCGCTTAACAATATCGTATAAGTAAACGATCGTGCAGGCACTATCGTATAGGCACCGATTTTCTAAGCGATGACACACTCTTTAACACAATGTCCGCCCATCTCATGCTTAATACACCGTGAGCTATTTATGCGTCTCAAAGTGATCTTTCAACTCACTCATCCGTTATTAAACCAAAAGAGATGTCGTACCATTTCCCTTTTAACCGTCTAATGAATGTGATCTCATCATATTCATAACATATAAATTAATATCATATATTAATTATAGTATTTTCCTTCACTAGATATAAATCATATTTATATCCAATTTCCTCCAAATTAATGTATCTCATACATAAAGTTAATTATATCATATATAACTAATTAGTTCAATTATATCATATATAATCGAATTCTCTCTTGTTAATTTAAACATTTCAAACTAACCAAAAATTGACTCTCAACTTGTATCCAAGCCACCAAGGGGACCTTATGAACCTAAGGCTCGAAGCTCCAACGGTATGTGAATAGCTAACTAAACTCTTTATTCACGATATCCACCATCTGTTAACTGTCAAGCATTCCATTAAGGAACGACAGTTGAACTCTTCTTGCCATAGATATATTTCTATGTCCATTGGATATAACCAATCATCAGTACAATGACCCTTCACGGATGCTCGTAATTACAGTAGGCCAATCTACCATTTTGCCCCTATAATTACATCTTCCTCCTTAAGTACCACTGATTCCTCTAATGAACAATACAACATAGTCTTACTATATGTGAATACCTCTCGAACCATGAGAAGGTGCATGGCACCACATAGTTTAAGTCCCGGGATCAGCCCTTAATCGAGCAATCTATCTACTTACCCCTGCTTTAGGGAAGGAGTGAACTCCATCTTGTGAAACTAAGTTCCCAGCTCCTAAATTAGACGAATCCCCAAAGTGGTAGGTTTTAGTCGGCACTCTGGCCACTTGCACCCATGCAAATCAAAGGACCGTTCTCAATGGCAGGCGTTCCCAACTCACTCAGGATTGAGGTCATGTTACCTATGGTCATCCTAGTGAAGTGAAGTCTCAGTCATGAATGGAGTTATATGACGAGACATTAACACTTCGAGGTCAGGTCTTATACAAACTCTTTGTATAGGACGCCCCCGCTCACATGTCCATTACATGAATGATTAGGATTAGACCTTCTGTGACAAGTCATAACACTTGTAACAATTCCACAAAGCGGACCGCGTCCGTAGTGTTACCAAGATAAGGTTTTCCTCCTATATCCATATACTACAGACTCTTTTGGTTGTCACTTAAGACATGATTCACTTGTATGTCACTACATACATGCTTAAGTTACATAAAGACAACCAGGGATACTAAGTTTATTGGTTTGTGGTAAAATTAAAAAAAAAAATCTAAATGTGCAAAGTCAAGAAGTGAGGTAAATATCATATATATTATACATCATAAATGTTTTTACAAAGTTGTTTACAAACTATAGGACACGAGACTTTAGGGCATAAACCCAACAATCTCCCACTTGTCCTAAAGCGAAGTGGGGAGTATATACAAACAGGTACAAAACAATAAAAATCCAATACAAACCCAGTGCAACAAAATCTCCCACTTGCTCTAGTTCAGCCGCGGGCGGTTCCTTAGACCCATGCTCTGAAGGTAACCTTTAAACATTGTAGCCATGAGAGCCTTCGTAAACGGATCAACAATCTTTTGCTTCGAGGCGATTTTCATGACGATCACGTCTCCTCGATGCACTATCTCATGGATTAGATGATACTTCCGCTCTATGTGTTTGCCGCGCTTGTGACTCCGAGGCTCCTTGGAGTTCGCCACAGCACCACTATTATCACATTACAGGGTGATGAGCCTAGACATATCTAGAACAACTTCCAGCCCTATCAAGAACATTCTGAGCCAGATGGCCTATTTAGCAACTTCACAAGCCGCAACGTACTCGACCTCCATCGTAAAGTCGGCGATACACCCCTACTTAGTGCTTTGTCACACTACAGTTCCTCCGTTAAGAGTAAATACTGATCCTGAAGTGGACTTCCGAGAGTCCTTATCAGTTTGAAAGTCAGAATCTGTGTATCCAGTAAGGATCAAATCTCTAAACCCAAACACGAGCATGTAGTCCCTGGTTCTCTAAAGATACTTGAGGATGTTCTTAACTACGGTTCAATGACCCTGGCCTGGGTTAGACTGTACCTACTGACTATTCCCACAGTATAGCAGATGTCTGGCCTAGTGCAGAGCATCACATACATTAAACTACCAACGACAGATACATATGGGACCCATCTCATGTCCTCAACCTCTTGAGGCATCTTGGGACACATGTCCTTAGACAAAGTGACTCCATGCCTGAATGGTAGTAGGCCCCCTTTGGAGTTTTGCATCGAGTACTTGAGCAAGATTTTGTCAATATATGGTACCTGAGATAGTGCTAGCATTTTGTTCTTATGATCCTAAAAGATCTATATAATCAGAACAAACTGAGCCTCTCCCAAATATTTCATTTGGAATTGGGTCGCTAGCTAGTTCTTAACTGCAGTCAGTAGAACTACATCATTCCCAATTAGTAGTATATCGTCTACATACAATACTAAGAAAGCTACTGATCGTTGACTATTTTCTTGTAAACACAACGTTCATCAATGTTTTGGTCAAAGTCATATGATTTGATCGCAGCATCAAACCGAATATTCCAAGATCGAGACGCCTGCTTCAGCCCATAAATGGACCGATTCAGTTTGCAAACTTTTTGTCTTGACCTTGGGCAATGAATCCTTCGGGTTGCACCATGTAAATGCTCTCCTCAAGATTTCCATTCAGAAAAGCCATCTTGACATCCATTTTTCAAATCTCATAATTATAATAAGTTGCAATAGACAGGAGGATGTGGATCGACTTTAACATGGCAACAGGTGAGAAAGTCTCCTCATAGTCGACTTCTTCCACCTGGGTATAACCCATTGCCACAAGTCGAGCCTTGAAGGTTTGTACCTTCCCATCAGCACCCCATTTACGCTTGTAGATCCATTTACAACCTATAGGTCTTACCTCATCAGGCTGATCTATAAGATCCCATACCGAGTTGAAGTACATCGACTCCATCTCGAGATTCATGGATTTGACCCGTTCATCCCGGTCAATATCCTCCATTGCTTTTTTATAGGACAATGGATCCTCAACGTCGCCATCTGCCATCATAGCTAAGATTTCCGTGAAACCCAAATAGTGATCAGGCAGGTTCGTAACCTTCCCACTACGTTGAGGTTCCCTCAACTCTTGAGGTGGGACCGACCTACCAGATGAACTATCACCAACAACTTTGGTTGATGAAGCAGGTTCTTCAATAACTCTTGCTGAAGTTTTAGTAGTTTCTTTGGAGAGCTCACTTAACACAATTTTACTACGTGGACTGTGCTCCATGATATGATCCTCCTCCAGGAAAGTAGCGTTCGTGGAAACAAACACCTTATTTTCGGACAGATCATAAAAATAACCTCTTCGTGTACCTTTGGGGTAGCTTACAAAAAGGCACAACCTCGATCGTGATTCCAACTTCTTGGGATTTGCTTCACGCATATGTGCTAGGCAACCCCATATGTGGAAGTGACGTAAACTAGCTTTACGCTCATTCCACAACTCCATAAGTGTTCTTGAAACACTCTTCGAAGGAATACAGTTGAGAATGTATACTGGGGTCTCCACTGCGAAACCCCAAAACGGTCCGATAAGGAAGCGTAACTCATCATCGAACAAACCATGTCAAACAAGGTTCTGTTTATCCTCTCCATTACATCATTTTTCTGAGGTGTACCCGGTGCCGAAATTTGGGAAACGATTCCATGTTCTAATAAATAGTCCTGGAACTCAGAATCCAAAAAATCTCCACCTTAATCTGATCGAAGTGTTTTGATTTTTCTATCCAAAGAATTCTCAACTTCGGCCTTAAATAATTTGAACTTTTCAAAGATTCTGACTTTCGTTGCATCAGATAGACATACCCATATCTCGAGTAATCATCAGTAAAACTGATAAAGTACTCATAGTCTCCTCGAGCTCACACATTCATAGGACCAAAAAGGTCAGAATGTACTAATTCAAGAGGCTCTTTGGCTCGATAACCTTTTCCAATAAAAGGTCTTTTAGTCATCTCACCTTCGAGCCAAGATTCGCACACTGGTAAAGAATTTTCCTCTAACTCGCTTAGAAGGCCATTCTTCACCAATCTCTCAATCTTATTGAGATCGATGTGCCCTAATCAAAGGCGCCAAAGTTGGGCATTTTCTTTTGGAGAAACTCGTTGGCATTTAGATTGAGGTACGACAGATTTAAACATTTCTATGTTATGGAGGGAACTTCAGGCTAACGATCTTAGCACATACAAGTTATTTTTCAGTTTAGCTATACAAATTTCAACACCATCCTTATGAATAAATGCTTTATTCAATTTAAAAGAAAGAGTATAATTGCATTGTAACAGACACTTTACAGAAATAAGGTTCCTTTTTAGTTCATGAACTACAAAGACATCTTTTAATATAAGAAACCTATTCTATAAAGATAACTGGATGCCTCCCATTGCCACAGCTGAAACGATGCACCCGGTGCCTACTCGCAACGTCATCTCACCAGCCTCTAGCTATCGCCAGGTTCTAATCCCTTGAAAAGAAGAACATACATGATTAGTGGCGTCCAAATCTATTATCCATGCAGAATCATCATTGACTAAACAAATTTCTAGCACAAGTAAATTATATTTACCTTTATCTGCCTTGGTATTAGCCTTGGTTGCCTTCTTTTCCTTCAAATAACGAGGACAATTCCTCTTCTGTATCCATCCTGGTTACAGTGGAAACATTTTCCTTTTTCAACCGACAGTGGACGCTTCTTCTGGGCAATAGGTGGCGGGTTAACAGGTGCATTTCTTTTCCCTTTACCACCATTCTTCTTCTTCCTCTTTCCAGAGTTAGAAGAAAAAGGTGCAGACTTTGTTCATGAGGTCGAACCTCATAGAACCTTTTAGAAGATAAGATAACATTTGCCTCACCTTCCTTTTTCTCCTTACTTTTCAGCAAGAATTAGTAAGTCTGCAACTCGTTGAGGAGAGTGGTAAGGGTGTTGTCCACTTTGTTAAGAATCATATTGCTAACAAAATGGAGGAAGCTATCCTGTAATGAATGCATGATAATGCTAACTTGGCTGCCCTTATCGATTTTAAACCCATTCATCTCTGCCACGTTAAAGTGGACCATTATATTCAACACGTGTTCACAAACAGAGGTGCCTTCCTCCATTATGGAGATGAAGTTATGTTTCAGAGCCTCATGCTTAGCTGTCCAAATATTCCCCGCAGGGACTCTATGATCTCATGTGCTGAGACCATGGACTCGTGTTTTTTTGGCTAATACATCACTAAGACTGGCAAAGATATAGGCCCGGGTCTTCTTGTTTTTCGTGTCTAACACTCGTACGCCGACCAAAACATTTCGAGTAACGTCCTGAGGTAGAATAGAAGGACATTCCTCCATAAGGACAAACTTCAGATCCTCGATGATGAGTATTGTCGTGAGCATATGTTTCCAACTTGAATAGTTTGGCCATTCAGTTTTCGGTGCTAAGTAAACTGATAGTGGTTGTAGCCATTAAAAACCGTTGCTGAAAAAACGAATAACCTTTTATAAGACTTTGTAAAAGCCACTTTTTTTAACCAATTAGTTTTAGCAAAACAGATTCCAAGTACCCTAAGTGATAAAACTTCTATTTTGCAATGATGCCCCAGCGAGTCAGGACAAACTTCACCGGTAGGGTAATCAGATGTCCCTTCATTGGGATGAGACAATCTCAACCATTAGGCAAAACCAACTCTTGGAACTGAACCTAATAGCCACCATTTGTTCGGTTCAGAACTGTTAACCCTTAACAATCTATGAGAGAGACCATGGGATATGCTATAGCACTTCCCGTTCACACTTACTATGAACATTCTCTCCATCCACCTTGATATTGATCTACTCAAACACCATCCTTTAGGGGGATACTCCCAGGATGTCACGAGGCCGAGGATAGATCTCACAGTGTGTACTATGAGGGAGAAACGCGAGAAGTATAAAGGAAGCATCAAATGCCCCAAGTCCCTCCCACTGAATATTCTACCTAGGGGTTTATTAACCTAGACTATCTGGGTACTGATTATAATCTAAGTCATTTATTAAGTTTGCTCAAAAATAACTTTTGTCTTTGAAATTAAAAGCAAGTCCAAGTAGTCACATTAAACTCTTTAATGGACTAGCCTTAACTTGCATGCATGCATCAAATCTATCTAAAACACCTTTCCAGGTAGGTTCCCAGATATGGTTGTTCTGTTGCCATCACCTTAAATACCCCAGCCTAGACAAAACTTGCCTTAGACAAAAGGTCTATTATTGATAGATTTGCTACATATTAATCTTTTACTAATTATTTTTGTTCTAATTTCATTTTATAACCATTTATAAAATAAACAACTAAAACACACATGTCACATAACGAAGTATTTATAACGCTTATAAATATTATGCTAAAAAAAATAATAATGCATATATAAATATAACTCTTATATTATATGATGCATGTGCATGTACTTACGTAAATTGAATCATGCTTCACTAAATCATAAAAAGATAATATGCATGACCTAAGGTGAGATTTATCTATATGTGCATACCATATGACATAAGAAAAAAAAACATACATCATATGTATAAAACCATGGATTAATGGACCGGGATAAACCAAAACAAAACAGGAATGAGAAAAGAATCTATTTACATAATTCTACTCAGAAAACTGGTTCACAAGCGAACCGGGTCTTGAACCACCAGGTGAAGTTCTCATCGTTTAGTAAATGTCTCCAAGAAAAAGATCGTGTAGCGCACACTAGACGATAACATAAAAGCTAAACGATCGCATAGATAACAATGAGGCAGCGAAGCTTGATCGTCTAGACCATCGCTTAGCACGCGAAAGGTAAATGATTTACCATGCAATTACTCCGCAATCGTATAGTCAGCAACTAAGTGATGAGGCTTGCTGAGCTATACGATCATCTAGTGTGCGCGCGCGTTAAACGAAAGCCGAGCATCTGATACTCAATGATCGTCTACCTCATCGTCTACACGATAGGACTAACCTTAATCGTCTTCTGCCACGAAGAACAGCAACCTCTTGCTCTGAACTTCATCACGAACGACTCAAGACTTAAACTAACTTTGAATTTATAGACTCGATAGCAATTAATTGTGCCCAGAAATGCAGGGACCTTTACAAATAACTTGAGAATTCAACAGACTGAGGTTACATCCCAGAAAACTCCATTAATCCACACATCCAAAAACGAATTACCAATTAAAACAAAGAGTAGACATGCTGCATCGACCGTGAATGTAAATGCTATTCTTTTACAGTAATGAATTAGAATATCAAAAACCTAGTTCTGATACCAATTGAAGGAACTCTTATTCAAGAGTACCTATGAACGAAAGTGGATCTTTCCAATTCATTGTGACAGAATTACTACATGTACATTCAAACATACTAAAATGCATTCAAAATGCTAAAGAGATCGAGAGATCATACCAGTTGAAGACTTCTTCTTTACAGCAAATCTAAAATCCAATCGTCTACCTCAAACAGTCTCCACACGAACAGAAGGAAATAGAGATGACACCACCACTCAGAGCCTTCAGTATTCTTGGAGTGAGAATCCAAAGTGTGGGCTTTGTTCAGATTTGGTAGGGGGGAGGAGGAAGAAAGATCATACACAACGATCAAGCAAGTGGGAGATGAGCTCGTCTATTGTATAGACAAGATACTTGATCATTTAGGTGAAGTAGATGATCGCGTGGGAAAAGGTAAGCGATCATCTAAACGATTGTGTAGGAAAAGGGTAAGCGATCGTCTAAACGATTGTGTAGGAAAAACTAAGTGATCATCTATATAATCATTTAGTAAATATTGGGAGCTAAACAATCGATTAGGAAAAGGTAAACGATCGTTTAGTAACTAGCGCCACGAAGGTGTAATCGATAAGCGATCACTTAGCAATATCGTATAGGTAAGCGATCGTGCAGGCACTATCGTACATGCACTAATTTTCTAAACGATGACACACTCTTTAATACAATGTCTACCCATCTCATACTTAACACACCGTGAGCTATTTATGCATTTCAAGGTGATCTTTCGACTCACTCATCCGTTATTAAAACAGAAAAGACACCGTCTCATTTCCCTTTTAACCATCCAATGAATGTGATCTCATCATATTCATAACATATAAATTAATATCATATATTAATTATAGTATTTTCCTTCACTAGATATAAATCATATTTATATCCAATTTCCTCCAAATTAATATATCTCATACATAAAGTTAATTATATCATATATAATTAACTTGTTCAATTATATCATATATAATCGAACTCCCTCTTGTCAATTTGAACATTTCAAACTGACTGAAAAACTGACTCTCAACTTGTATCCAAGCTACCAAGGGACCTTATGGACCTAAGGCTCGAACTCCAACAGTACGTGAATAGCTGACTAAACTCTTTAGTCACGATATCCACCATCTGTTAATTGCCAGACATTCCACTAAAGACCGACAGTTGAACTCTTCTTGCTATAGATATATTTCTATGTCCATTGGATATACCAATCATCAGTACGATGACCCTTTACAGATGCTCGTAATTACAGTAGGTCAATTTATTGTTTTGCCCCTGTAATTAAATCTTCCTCCTTAAGTACCACTGATTTCTCTAATGAACAATACAACATAGTCTATTTTCAAATATAGAAAAATGAACTAAAATATTTACAAATATAGCAAAATTTCACTATCTATCTGCAATAGACGACGATAGACCGTCATAGTCACTATCTGCGTCTATCCATGTCATGATAGACATAACTAATAGTCTATCATGGCTGTTGTAGATAGACTATGAAAATTTTGCTATTATTTATAAATATTTTCAACAATTTTGTCATTTAAAATAATTTTCCTGATTGAATATCATGATATAGGAAAAATATTTAAAGAATCAATCTTAGATATTTTAAAAAATCAGACAACAATAATGTGAAAATCAAATAAAAATAACGTCGACTAAAACCAGAAAAAGGAAAACGGAATAATCTAAAAGTTTAACATACAACTAATACCTAAGTCATATATACACGAGACTTCATAAACTTAATATGTACATACGATTAAATACATATAAAAAGGTGTTTTATGATCTATACAAAGAAGTATCATATTGTTCGAGGATTTAAAAAGACGAAGATTTCAATTTAATTTTATATTCAAACGACCTTATTGGAATAAGATTTGTTCTATAGATTGTACAGATATCCCATGAGTTATAAGAAGTTTAATTTAATATTCAAAGATGCTACTTAATTTAAGTACCCTCTAATTCAATCTTGGACTTTATTTTGTGGACTTACACTTTGTGATCCTTGGATTTTATTTGTTGGGTTTCCATTTGGTTAGGGCTTAAGCCCGATCCCCCCCCCCCAGTCTTAACTATATATTATAAAATAAAGTAAAATAATATTCGGTAAAATTCAACTTTAAGATAAAAGAAAAAAATTAGTTAGGATGTTTGGTAAATTAATATTAATTTGACGTAGGTTAGTTATTAGAACCAAAGTCGGACTTATTATCTAAACTATTTTCACGAGGATATTTAATTTATAACTTATTATAAGTCAATGTTTTAAATTTTCATATAATTTAAATTATATATGATTTTATTTAATCTAAATTATTTGATAAAAGTTGAAGAAAAATAATTGTTATTAAAATATTGAATCAATCAAAATTGAAAAGAAAAACGTAAACATAGAAACGATAAGCATGAAATTTGTAAACGATAAGAGAATTTGACATATTTTTTTAGAAGTTGGTATATGTCTATCAATTTTTACCCATGAAATTATATTGAAAAGTGATTCTTAATAGGTAATCTACTAGTTTCTTACAAACTTGAACTTTGATCTCCTTTTTTTTCGGCACTAACATGAGCTCTCAACCTTGGGTTATAGAATTATCTTTCACATCATTTTCAACATTTTGATACTTGTAGCACCTAGCACACACTAAATAGTACCCAAAATTAATCACTCCAATCACGGATACCATCCAATAAACATTATCAAGTCTGCCTTGATTGATATCATCTGGCAACCATTTTGTAATCCTATGAAGGAGATCGATCAAACCCGTGCTAAGATAATACGCAACGGCAATCACGAGTGAGATCATCGCTGTTGCAGTGCTGCGCAATGACGTGGGAAATTCTTGATAGTACAATCCAACTTGTCCAGGGAAATGAAAAGCTTCTCCAATGCCAACCAAAACTAGCTGTGGAAAAAGCCACAAGGCTGATATTGGCAATACTGCCACAACTTGGCCTTGAAGGTGGTGAGCATGGGCAATCTTGAGCCTCTTTGATTCTACTAATGCTGACACTACCATAGAAAGAAAATTGAGGACATGGCCAAGACCGACTCGTTCGAGAGGTCGTGGCATTCGTCCGATCATCTTCTGCCAGATCGGGTAGACGAACCGATCGATTAAGGTTAGTGAGATGGTGGTGGAGATGAAGATGATGACAGAGAAAGACCCTGCGGGGATTTTAAAGTTCGGGCCGAGGTGACGGTCCATGGTTAGGGCTTGGAGGATGGTTAAGCTTCCTTGGATTGCAATGGGAACTGAGAGGAAAATGCTGGTTGACCAAAGAGGGAAGATTTTAAGTAAAGTTTTGAAGTCTTCTACTTCTTGTACTTTACAAAGCCTCCAAGGTTTTGCTATGGTTCCATCCAAATGGACATCTCCTTGTGTTATTAGAGCCGCACGATTCAAACACCTTCAAGAAAGATCATAGTGTGTGAGAAAGCTTTTAGTTAGTGAAAAATCGTAGCATAATATATGGTGTAAAGTTTGATTTATTATTATTATTCTTTTAAACTAAGCTATGCTTGAATTGGTTGGTAAATAAGAGGCATTTATTATTTTACTTAAAGTTTTAAGCTTGAACCTCACATCCAATAATATTGTTACACTAAAAAAAAACTTAAAACCATACTAATTCTTCAATTTGAGCATTCTATCATTATACAATATATTTAATTACAAACTGTGGTTTTCAAACTTTTTAAGGTAGTATCTATATTTTAATCTTTATACTTCAAAATATTATAATTTTCTAACCAAAGATAGAAGTTGTAGTTATTTAATTCTTAGTATCTAGAAAGTTTTAAATAAGTTTTTCAAACTTTTATTTGCATGATGAATTTGACTTCACACAAATTCATCCATTTAGCTCTTGATCATTGATAGAGTTACAGTTAATTTATTAAAATAAAATTAAAAATTCAAGAATTTATTAATTTTTTTTAGATAATAATTTTTTTTAAAAAAATAAAGAGGCTAAGATAAAGTAATACTAAAAGTTTAGAGGTTAATAATAATTTTTTAAAATTTATATATATAAAAGATTGAATAGAAACAACTTTGAAAGGTCAACCACCAACAAACTTATAATTTAACTTATTTATACTAAAGGTTAATTAAATTATAAAATTAGTACCTCAGCTTTATGTGTATATTAAATCTATTTTTGGTGTGAATTAGAAAGTGTTTTTTTTTAATTGCCCAAATGGTTTGATAATTATAATTAATTCCGTAAAAGGTGTTTGATAAATTATTATAAAGCTAGAGGTTTGACTACATATTGTATAAGATAAATGTTATTTTAAAAGTGTTGAAGATTCTACTATCGAAAAGATGTTCAACGACTTCACACTCTTTATAATATATATATGTTACTTTTTCACGGGTTAGTGATTTTATATATGAGTTATCTTCTCACATTTTTTTAGATTTAAATATTTTAATAAGATAGTTTTATATTAGTAGTCGAGTGCAAATTAATATAAAAAAAAGATACGTTGGTAATTTAAGTCATAATTTTGACAATAATTGAAAAGAAAAAGAAAGATAACATATGCATTATTAAATTTATAATAAAGAAAAAATTGTTCATCATTTTGAAGTTAAATTTAGTCTCTATTATTGTTGCAATCGTGTTAAGAAGCTTCCCTATAATTAAATATTATGTTTTTTTTGCCGTCTCTTTTTGTATCAGTGAAACTAAATTTTGATGGAGAGATTTTGATTTTAAAATTTGGTGAGATTTTTTGAAATTTATAAAACTCATTTTATTTAAATATTTTTGATAAAAAAAATAAATAAAATATACTTGAAAAACCATTTGAATGGTTATCAAACACTCCAATTTTTTTCTGACTTATTTTTTAAATTAAACAGTTCAAAATACATTTCAAACACACTCGTAACTGATACAAACTTTTGAAAATTTTAGTGTTATTTTTGAATTGAGGTACTAACGGTTTCGATCCATATACTAACAATAATAATATTTTTAAATTTCTTTTCAAAGTTTAAGGGGATTGGGGAAACTTTGAAAATTCAAGTGTATTTTTTAAATAAAGTATTAACCATTTTTATCAAAAGTGTTTAAATTTAAATGGATTTTTTTAAAAATACTTTTTTCTCAAGTTAATTTAAACGGACCTTTCATCTAAGAGTATTTTTAATTTTTCTTTTAGTTTAAAAGTATATTATTGAAATGTTTGAAAATTCGTATTATTAAAACAAAATATAAAGTTTAAATAATCTATAGAGCCAATCAATCATATGACTTGTGATGTAATAAGGTTTAGACTATGATATTATCACTTTTTATAGTGTGGTGGGGACTCACAACTCTATTTTATTTTTCATATCTTTTTTTATGCAACAAATTCAATTATTGATCAATTGGCGTTTCGATTAAGCTGACTCCAAATAAAAAAAAATAGTTTTCTTTTTCTTTCTTCGATTTTTTTTTTCCTAATAAGACAGTTTTAATTAATTTTGGTTCTGTTCTAATTTGATAAGAAATTTTATTGACTTCTCCAACTTTTGTAGATGACCCATATTATTTTATAGAACAAAAGATTTTCCATCATGAAAATGGAATCAAAATATCAATAAAGTTGGACAAAAATCTTTATGGACACCTTCGAATTGATTCAAATGTTTGATTAAAAATTTATTGGCTTCGAATTAATATTCTAATTATATTTATTGGCTTCGAATTAATATTCTAATTATGTGGCTATGAAATATTTTAGTTTAGATTGATTGAAATTGGTTATAATTTTTTTTATTATTATTATTAAGATTAGATGGAAAAGAATCAAATATTATCCATATACTTAATTTAGTGAGTTAACTAACTCCAATAAAATTTATATTCAATTATTTTGTTTTTAGTTTTTAATTTTTTAAAATTAAACATATTTTCTCTCTATTTTTTAAGTATGATTTATGTATTTCTTAACTAAAAGAATTGAGTTCAAAACAAAGACTATTAATTGTCTTTTAGTTTTCAAAATTTAACTTGATTTTAAAAATACTAAATGTTAGCGAACAAAAGTTAAAAATCAATTGAATGGAAATAAAGTTTATAGGCTTAATTTTCAAAAATTAAATAGTTACTCGAGTAAGTAATTATAAATTTAATGTTTCTTTGAAGCCTTGTATAGTATGTATTAATGATTAAGCTTTTGGGGCACTTTCCATATGATTGATTTGGGCTTATTTATAACTTGATTTTTGAATGTTTTGTTGATTAAAATTATATGGTTTATTAATTAATTTGTTGGTAATTTTCTTATTTATTGGTGAAGACATGTTTTTTTCACTTAAAGTTTAGAATTCAATATTTAATATTCTAAAGTGAATATAATCAGAAGTAATTTAATAATGGAATGGAAATTTGTGGATTAAAAATTAAATTAGTTGAAACTAACAATACATCTTCACCTTATAAATCATTATTAAAATAAATTAGAGTAGTCAACATGTTTGTATAATATTTCATATAATTGTTATTCGCTAACTAGCTTAGATTATTAACCATAATCATAACGATCCAAAACTCAACCTACATATCTTTATTAATATATACATGTGTTTATTATAATGTATAGTTATTATTTATTGTTTTTTCTTTCTCTACGTTATAGAAATACTCTTACACTTTACCCTTTATTCTAAAATATTCATGAACTTTCTAAAACTTTAATAATACCTTCAAATAAAAAAAAAAATTAAAAACACATTCGTTATACCATTAATTCGAGATGGAAACCCATAACACATCGTTTCAAAAACACTTATGAATTTTAAAAGTTTTTTTTAACACCCTTAATTTTTTAAAAAAATTAAAGGCTCATATCATGATAGTACATATAGACAGAAGCTATAAGTACATCAATTCAAAAATATCCTTAAATTGTCAAAAATTGCATCAATATCCTTAATCTTGAGGAAAAAAAAAAACTTAAAAATTGTGCACGTATATGAATGTAAACCATTTATCTACATTTCATGTCACCTCCTCTCTTCGATTTCTTCTCTCGTCTAATTCAATTATAACAAAACTAATATTTAAGATGCTATTGAAACATTCGATAGTTTAGAGATATTTTTGAAAAAAAAAATAAAAAGTTGAGAGATATTTTCAATAATGTAGTTTTTTCTTTTTTTAAAAAAAAACTATTTCTTTTTAGGTAAGGCAGGCAAAGAAATCAAATAAAAGAAAAGTAGAAAGGTATGATTGAAGCATGGGACTTACCTAAAACTCTCAGTCAACTCTCCATCCACAACTAGCTTCCCCAGATGATGGTCCTCACCATAATAGTAACAACCATCATCATTCCCTGCCGTGGACGGCACCCGAGCCAGCCTTTTCCGAGCCGTAGCAACAAGAACTCGAGTGAGTGCAGTGAAGGGGCTTCCTCTCGGCTTATCAAGACGATAGAAGCGATTTCCGAGGAAGAAAATAGCTAGGGCAATGACATTGGCGGCGAGGCCGATGCCAAAGCCCCAACCCCAGCTAACATTGTCTTGAATATAGACAATGGCCGTGGAACTGGCAAGAAATCCAGCATACAGAGTCACAAAAAACCAATTAAAGAAAATGTTTTGATCTTTAATTGTATCATATTGATTTGCTCCAAAAGTTGCTGCAGTGAAACGAGAGCCTCCAGATCCAAGACATGCTAGGACAATGCTTGAGTATAAAATTGTGTATTGGAGTTTTGAAGGGGATGAAGAACATGTGATTGAGCCATTATGATCACATGGTGGTTGTGGCCTTAGAGAATGGATTGTTGCTGTTAGTGTAAGCGAAATCATGCCCTACGAAATGAATCATATCCATTATTATTATTAACTATTAAAAAATAAGTGATGGAAATGAATCAAGGGAATTGGTGTAGGGAAAAAAGGAAGGACGAAGCAAGAAAAGAAGGACAAAAGGATATTTGTGTAAAAAATAAAAAATAAAAAATTGAGATCCGACCTTTGAGGATTTATATTGAGAATCTCATGTTGAAAAAAATAGAGGGACTGGTTTTAATATTGAATCGTATGGTTATCTAATGAATAATTGTTTGATGAGTTGTACCCATCCACATGCACCCTTTGGATGGTTTGCATAAAGATGGGATTAGTTCAATATGTACTCAAGTATTTTTTTGTAATTAAAATTAATTTGAAATTAATATTGATTATTCTAGATTATATCTTGTACATTCATTGGTATAAAATTGTCAGCCATTACTGTATTATTTCGACACTTTGAATATAATAATTATTTTAGACGAATGGTTTCTACCAAGATTATTAGTATTACAAAAATGAGTATAGTTTAACTGATATAGTTTTTGTATTCATGTTTGAAGTCTAAAGTTTGATTCTCCCATCTCATATATTATAAAAGAACATGAGTATTATTATTATTGTTGTTGATGTTATTATTGTCGTTGAAACGAACAAGAGTATTTAAAATATATTATTTTGGTCAACAAAAGGAGAATATTAAATACAATTGATTGATGAGTTATCGTAAAGAAATGGTAAGAAAGACAATTTTAATTAAGTTTTAAAAACTAATAATTATCAAGCCCAAAAATGAAAAAAAAAAAACCAAAAAAGTGTAAAGAAATAATGAAATATTTGGCATGAAATTTAGAGTAGAAATGAAAGAAAAGTTGTAGAGAGAACATTACCAGAAGAGAAATGAAAGAGGAAATGGCAATGACAGAGAAAGATCCAAAGAAAGAGTCAGCAAGAACAGCTCCAAGAACAGGAAAAACACAAAGACAGCCACTAACAACGTTGAAAATCAAAGTAGCATCAATACTATCGATGTTGTATTCATTAATCAAATATACTATCAAATTTGCTAGCCATCCTCCAGTGGCCAATGTCATGCAAGCAAAAGAACCTGTTTAATCAATTCATTCATAAATGTTAGTAACCGACAAATAATTACGAAGATAGAAAGAAAAACATAAACGGTTAATAATCAACACATAGATTTATCTAGTTTAGTAATAGTATGTTAGTTACATCTATGGAATAGAGAGAGAACGGTTTTATTAAAGAGAATTATTCAAAATATAAAATAACGACGCTTTTAAAATTAGAAAGTTTATATAGCAAGACTCCTGCACTTGGTCGTTTGAAGCAGCATATCATAGATTCAAGATATTTCAACGATAAAAAAACAAAACAAGTTATAACTAACTGGAAAATAGAAGAGAAGTTAAGAACATAGAGATGACCTATGATGAAGGGGAAGGTGATCCAACCACCATGTTTCTGGGAAGTTTGAGCTTCTTCTTCTCTGTTTTCTCCTCTCATGTTCATGAGTTTAGAAAGAAAGTTTCGGGAAGTCAACTAATAAGTTTGGAACCCAATCTCACAAACTTATATTAATTTTCTAGGGTCTAGTGTGTGTATTTGCCTTTTCAATTTTGTCATGGTTATATTCTTCTAAAAATAACAACTCTTTTAATTAATATAAATATTAGAGGATAATTTATTTTCAGTCATATCATTCATTCAAATTCAAAAGTGGTGTATAGTTTGAAAGCTTATAGTATGGACAAAATTGAAACACACATATATTAAAAAAATTGAGTTAGATATTTTTGTTTATGCTAGCAGATTATCATTTTGACCTAGTTTGGTAACTATTTCATTCTTTATTTTTGTTTTAAAAAATTAAGCATATGGGAACTTCTTTCACCTCCAAATTTCTTTATCTCTTATCTATTTTTCTCCAATGGTTCAAAAAATTAAGTTAAATTTTGAGAACTAAAAAAAGTGGTTTTCAAAAAGTGGCTTTTGTTTTTGGAATGTGGTTAAGAATTCAATCATTGTACTTAATAAACACAAATCATTGTAAGAAATATGTATAAAATAAGCTTAAAATGAAATGGTTACCAAACAGGGTCTTAAGTTTTTTAAAATTAAGTCTACAAATTCCTCTATTACCTCTAAACTTGTTATTTTGTTGTATACTTTTTACTCATATTTTCAAAAACCAAGTCAAATTTTGAAAACTAAAAAAAAAAAAAAAGGCCCCGTTTGGTAACCATTTTGTCTTTTGTTTTTGTTTTTGAAAATTAAGTCTTTATCATTCATATTTCTTACAATGATTTGCGTATTTCTAAATCTTTGAATTCTTCGTCAAATTCTAAAAGATAAAAACAACTAATTTGAAGTTACTTTTTTTAGTTCCTAAAATTTGGTTTGATTTTCTAAACCATTAATAAAAATTATGTAATAGAAAGAACTGAAGACAAAAGAAGTAGAAGGTAATTGATCGTTGTCGTCTTCTTTCTGTTTTGTTTATTGTAACCACCAGAGCTTCTTCCGTTGATAATGAGAGCCTATATATAAGAAAAATAATGAGTGAGCAACGTATAGAGAGAGCGAGACATTCATTTTGTAAAGAAGATTAAAGAAGAAGTAATAAAAGAGACCCTCCCTATTTGCATAGTGGACGTAGACCTTTGGCTGAACCACTTAAATATTTGTGTTCTTTCTTTCTCTATGATCATCTAGCTTTTTCTAAAGTATCGTATACACGATCGTTTAGTTCCTCTTGTATCGTTTACATGATCGTCGAGCTCCACTTTGCATCATTTATACGATCATCTAGTTCCTCAGCTATCGTCTATACGATCGTTTAGCTCCACACAACTATCGTCTGCACGATCGCTTAGTGCTTCTTAGTATCATCTACATAATTGAACTATCATTTAGTTCCTTAGAGCTTTGTCTACACGATTGAGCCCACATACAGGTAAACGATTGAAGAGTTTTGAAGCTTAAGGGATACAGTCTTCCCTAAGTTTTGAAGTGAAGTTGACCGTTTGTGCTGAGTAGTTTAGGCTTGCAAATAAGAGAATTATAGTTATCTAGGGTCACAAGTGGTATCAGAAATCAGAGAACAACTCAAGACAGATCCAAGATTTGAATTCTTGCATACAAAGATTCAGACAAGTCAATCTTGAAGTTCAAGAATGGCTACAACCAGGTATGAAATCGAGAATTTTGATAGAAAGACAAACTTTGAATTATGGAAAGCTAAGATGAAGGCAGTATTGGGTCAGCAGAAGGTACTTTTTGCTATCACAGACCCAACAAAATACACTGGAACACTCACAGATGCAGAAAAAGAGAAAATAGAGGTAAATGCCTATGGAACTATGGTTTTGAATATTACAGATAGTGTTTTACGGTAGATAGTTGACCAGCCAACTATTTATGATCTCTGAAACAAAGTAAACGAGATTTATCTCAACAAAGATTTGCCTAATAATGCTTTCATGGGGGAAAGATTTTTCATATATAAGATGGATGCTGCAAAATCCCTCATTGATAATTTGAACAAATTCAAGAGACTTTCATCAGAGTTCAGATCAATAGGAAACAACATTGGGGAAGAAAATAAGGCCTTTATCCTACTAAACTCCCTGCCAAACTTGTTTAATATTGTTAAAATAGCAATGAAGTATGGTAGAGAAAGAATCACTATAGAAGCAATTATTTTACCAATCAGAGTCGGAGAACTAGAATTATAGATGAGCAAGAAATATCAGCAAGGAGGAGAAGGTTTGTTTTCAAAAGGGAAAATAAAGAACAATGGGAAGGACAAGTAGAATGGGGTGACAAGTCTAAAATCAAGTGTCATTTTTGCCACCAAACATGGACACATGAAGAAAGACTGTTATGCCTTGAAAAGAAAGTTGAACCAACAGAACAAAGGAGGAAAACAGACAGAGGAAGCTGTGGGGGGAAATTCCCTTGTGTATTCAAATTCCTTGGCAGCAACTGAAGAGTATGGTGAGCAGAATTCTATGGAGACTCAAGATTGGGTGATAGATTCTGGTTGTTCAGTCCATATGACACTATCTAAAGGTTGATTTGTACCTACAAGAAGTGGGATGGAGGGCTGATCTACATGAGAAATAATAATATCTGCAGGGCAGTTGGTATTGGGTCTGTTTCCAAGGGCTGATCTACATGGGAAATAATAATACCTGCAGGACAGTTGGCATTAGATCTATTCCTACATTCAAGAGAAATCTCCTATCATTGGGGATGTTTGACTCTATTGGTTGTGAATATATAGACTTGCAATAGATGCTAACTCACCATTCTTTGACGATCTATCCTCTAATGAATAGTGCTCGCGAACAACGATGCAAGCAAGGATAACACATACAATTTTTCTGTAAGTCACGAATTTTATAAAATTTTCAATAAAAAAATTATGATTAATAGACTTCGTTTATTCATCATCATTGTTTTTATTGAAAATTGTGATTATCTGTGGCAATTTTGTTACAATAATTTTTCATATTATTTTAGTACAATGGCTTGCATTTTTAAAATATTCCTAAAAATTAATAACACAAACAAAAACCAATAAGTGAAAATAGTGGGTTTGTAAGCCTAATTTTTAAAAATATTCAAAAAAAAAAAAAAAAATTAGTTATCAAACAAAGTCTGTTTTTTTTTTTCCAAATTATGACTTGGATTTTAAAAATATCAATAGGAAAAAGTAGGAAAAAAAAAAAAGAAAAACTCATGGGTAAAAGTATTATTTATTAATTTCATTTTCCAAAACAAAAAACAAAAAATCAAACCGTTATCAGACCATAGAAAGTATACCTAAACTTTGTACTCTATTTTTAAAATACCCTTGAACTTTGCACATTAATTGAAAAACCCCATAATCCTCTATTTTCCTCTCTTTGTCTTCCTCTCTCCCTCCCTCTAATATTAATGACAAGTATTTTAACATATTTAAAGTGTAAAATATTTAGAAAAATTATTTTAAATAACAAAATGGCTAAAAATACTCACAACTAATAGCAAAATATCACAGTTGTGATAGACCGCGATAGACTAATACAGATAGTAGTTTATCACTATCTATTGTAGTCTATCACACATAAAATGTGATATTTTGATATTATTTGTAAATATTTTTATTTATTTTTCTATATTTAAAAACAGTCCAAATATTTATTTATTAATTTTGTTTATAATTTTCTTGTTCAAAATTATCCATTCGACATGAAGTTATTTTATGGATGTTTCCCATTGACATTTCCATAAATCTGAGTCTTTCTTATTTTCTTCGACATCAATATTATTAACATTGATGTTCACTAACGCACTTCAAAATTCTAGGAAATCTTGCAAAGCATAACTAGATTTTGGTAAGAACCCTTTTTACCAAAAAAATCATTAAATTAAAAAAAGAAAATTTCCAAAATTTAAAGAAACAATATTTTATTTAACTTGGGAGAATAAACTAAAATTCTAAATTTTTAAATTAGAATATTTAAACAACTAAGTCCGATTGATTTAAAATTAACAAACTAATGTAGATTTAAAGACATAATTTATTCTAAAATTAGCCTAATTTTATCATTTGGTCACTACATATGATAATAAATAATACAATTCATTTAACATTCATTGGAATATTAAATCACTCAAAATGTAAAAAGACCTATGAAGCACAGATACTTCATGTGAGACAAATAATCCGTATCAGACACGTATCGGATACCGATACTTCCAGATACTTTCTAGATAACTGACACGCAATTTGACGTATCTATTTCTATGCATACTTTTTTTAAAGAAAAAAGACAAGCAACTCATCTGATCTTTCCCAATCTAAAACTAAGCAGCCTATTTAAAAATCTCACTACTCGAGTCCAAAACTAAAAGAAAATAAATAAATAAAAGACCAAACCTTAGAGTCATCTAATCTTCATATTCACATTTGAGTCCCCACAAAATCCACCAAAATATTAATCATTTGGATATCTTCAACAATTCAATGAAGAAGTTCTTTGTTTATCTTCATACTTCTCCTTCTAATCTTCTTCTTCTTCTTTGTAATATGAGTCATTTTTCTATTGTATTTTATTAACTATTGTACTTCAATATTTTAGATGTTACTTTTTTTATATTGTATTTTAATGTTTGTATTTTATTGTGCTATTGTTATTAATTTGTATGTTAAATTTATCTATATCCTAGATTTTTTTTAAGAAAAAAAAAATGTATCTTCAATGTATCAGTATGCTCGTTTTTTAGAAATATATATTAAAAAAAATAAAAAAATGACGTATCCTTAGACGTATCCATATCTTAATTTTTTTAAAAATTGACGAATCATCATATCTGATCGTATTCGTATTGTGTAACCATATCTGTGTTTCATAGAGAAAGACTAACTAATATAATGGTCCCTGTTGTAATTTTTTATTTGTAAAAAAATAATTTATAATTTCATATGATAATAAACATAAAAAAAACTTAACTTAGATTTTGTTAGGTTTTCTTTGCGAAAAAGAAATGTTAGGTTTTGAAATCATAGATAAACAAACCTTCCAACAGTATGATACTGATATTCAATTTAAGTACAAAATTTATTAAAAAAAGTTTAGCAATAAAGTATTAAATTAATCAAAGATGAAAATATCTATCGACATGTCGATAAATTCATAAATTGAAGGGTTCAATATTGATATTAAATATCCATAGATATCTCCAACATCTTTTATTAATGCACGTAAAACAGTAAAAGAAAAAAAGTGTTATCTATTTAGTCCAATATGAATATGAATACCAATAACAATAACAATATACATAACATAGTTTGAGAGTGAAAACAACTTAATTATTAATCTAAATAAAATTTACAAAATTTAGGATTTACAAAAATATCCGCCGATATCGATATTTTATCGATATATCCGTTGATATATCTATAAAATTAAAATGTTGATATCGATATCGCAAAAATATTTTAATCCTTAAAATTAATATAAGCTATATATAAAGAAAAGATATGTAATGGAGTTGAATTTTGAAAAATGGGTTGAATATAATACTGCCTACAATATCATAACAATCCGAATGACAAGTATCCACGCTATATAAGAAGAAGTAGGAAGAGTAAAATATAGAGATTGGTAACCCAATTTGATGCAGAATCATTTACTCTAGGGGCAGTATTGAGCTCGATGGAAAGAAACATCACTAATAAAAGAATAAAGTAATTATAATGTAATACTTATCTATTAGACTTCCTCTATATAATGACTCACATAAAGTTAATGACTGCTCAGTTTCACAAGATCTCGCTATATTTGAGATTCACTTAAACCAACTTATTTAGGTTTCTTAAGCATGCGCTCCCCCCATCTCCACAATGTAGCTTCTCTCAAATAAATATGAGAGAGTAATAAAACTTAGGATCCTGCGAGTACGAAACCTTTTAGCCTTAGTCAATATGGCCATGAGTAAAAGACCTCAACATCAAGGCTAACACAATAACTCTAAGAGCACATTAGATGAAAACTTTTACAACCCTCTTTCATGCAATGAAGCAATGATAAACAAAAACCCAACAATCAATATATATGGCGTAACTTTGAAAATAGTCTCTGAACGAAAATAATCCTTTGCAAAACACACAAGGAAAACGAAGCTGCAAATCCACAATAAATAAGAAAATATTTCCCGAAAGATTCTGCACTTCAAAGGATAAATTGTTTGATAAGATGTAAAACATTTTGCATGTAAGAAATCAGCCACCATTTTGCTATTACAAGTTTAAATTAGAAAAAATGTTTTCCCTGAACAATCTTTTACCTTAAACCTCATAGGTTGGTGTGTAATTAATTTTCTTTGATATATATATATATGAAACAGGAACAGATGGAACAGAAACAAAGTAGGGAGAAGCATAAAGTAGAGAGAAAATATTTTTTGTTTTTTTTATGTGTATTTATATCATTTAAGGGTTTTAATCACCACTATTTATATACTTTACAAGATATGAAAAAGATAATGACAAAGATTATAGGAGAAGTTAAATAGTAGGGGTATTTTATCTTTTTAAAGATCTATTCAAATTGTTATTACCGAAAATCGCATCAACGTTGAATTTGTATTTTTGGAGGATAGTAGTCCAATATTTTGTAAAATGAACAAAATTAAACAATGGTATGGTGTTGAGCCAAATCCATTTCGACACTCAAGTTAGAATCAGGTTTGAAAATCGCTCAATTGGTAGAAAGTAAGTCCAAGTTTTTAACATACCTTACTTCGACCACAGTTTGAATATTATATGGGTCAATCCAATGGTAACGGATTTCCCTATAGTTGTTACCATCCAAGCCATTATCGCTAAAGTCGTTACATATCTCGATTATCAATGTGCTCAACTTTTAGACAAACTTTTAACGTTGGATTAATGAGCCACTATGCTTATTATTTAATTGTGATCCTTTTAATATAATAATTATTTAATTAATAATGTGGGTATGCAAAACGACAATTGAAAGCCCATTATTCTTAAAATTAATTGGCTCCATAGCACAAATGTGTGGCTTTTGCATGGTTGAGCTATGCAAAAATTCTATCATAAAATATATATAAATCATCATCATCTCAATAAATGATATGTAAATTTCGCATAATTCATATGCATGGCTAGGCCATGCAATAGCATGGATTCAGATGGGCTAAGCCCATTTTGAATTTGTTTACATGGGCCAGCCTTTGTGCTGACCCCATATGAGGTCAGCCTTGTTTCACATTTGCCAACCCCTTCAGCTAGACTTTCTTGCCAACCCTCACGAGTTGGCTCTTCAATTTGGGGGTCGTTAAATCGGCGACCCCTCTTCTTCTTATTATTTTTATTTAATTTATTTTCTCTTTTATATATATAAATTTAATTCATTTGCATAACTAAATGAGGTTCAAAATAACGATTTGGTTCCCCACGATCCTTCCTCGGGTCCCTTAAGCATAGATATCTTAAATTCTTTTAGAAATAAATTTAGGATTCCCGATTCAGTGCATGTGATGATAATCCACCGTTAGGTGAAGTAGCTTTTTATCCTACAATGTTTACCTACAAAGTTTGGCTTTCACTCCATCTCTTTATATGTAAACGTGATGCATTTTCAACTATTTCCTAACCCTTACTGTATGTTTTTAGGTTGTTACATTATTTGGCTTCAGTTAGGGAATCCAAATCCCAGTTCCATGGAGGAATTTACGTCTCTTCATACTCTAAAAAAATCTTCATCTGATTCTTATGAAGAAGTTATGACTTAAATACCTCAGCTTATTATTTGTTTATAACTAACTTTGTGATGTAACGGGCAGTTGGTATGCATTATAAATACCTCTGATCAGTAAAACAAAAACAGAGTGTGATCATCATTTCTAGTTTTTTGTAAACAACAAAAAGCTGTACACAATCTTCCATAGTAAAAGAACTTAAATCTTCCCGTGGACGTAGGAAATCTTGTCAAACCACGTAAACTTCTGTGTTTCTTCTTCTTGTCTTTATCTTTCTTGTTCATTCGACTGCTATCTTTCTGAAAATCATGCACCATACAATCTCGTTTCAAATCGTATCTGATATAGAGTATCAAGTTCAATCGTGCATTAATCTTCGCTATCAAGTAGCTTCGAGTTGTTCGTTTTCACCTTCGAGTCGCATCGAGTATTGATCAAGGCTCATCGGGTAAGATCAAGTATCATTCAGCTCTCATCGAGTTCCATCGAGGATTGAACAGAGACTCATCAGACAAAGAAGGAAATTCGTATCGAGCATTGAGTAGGAAGACATCGGGCGTTGAGTATCCAACATTGAGGATTTGGCCAAATATTTCTTAGCCTTTTCTTCATCATTCCTGTGTTGATCTTGAGTATTTGGGCCTAGTGAAGATTGCATAACCCAAAAATTTGTGGTATCAGAGCGTTTGAAGATCATCAAGGTCAGCATTCTTGGAGCATCAAGATACTCAAGAAATCCATACTCGATACTCGATCAGATCAGGGATGGCTGCAAGGTATGAAATTGAGAAGTTCAATGGGAAGGGTGAAATCAAAGCTATTCTTGAACAACAGAGAGCTCACAAGGTCCTTTTGGATCCATTAACTTTGCCACATACATTAACAGCTCAAGAAAGGGAAGACATGGAGCTTACAGCCTATGAGACCCTGGTTCTTAATCTCAGTGACAGCATCTTGAGACAAGTGATTGATCAAGACACAACCTACAAGATGTGGGTCAAGTTGGAAGGTCTTTTTGCAACCAAGGATCTCTCTAACAAAATGAATCTAAGGAAGAAGTTCTTCACTTTCAAGATGGATTCTATCAAGCCACTATCAAATAATTTAGATGACTTCAAGAGGATAGTTTCTGAGTTCAAGAGCCTTAGCAAGAAGATTAGTGATGATAATGAAGTCTTTGTGTTGTTAAACTCTCTACCCGATGCCTATAAGAAGGTGAAGAATGCCTTGAAATATGGCAAAGAGTCAGTTACCACTGATGCCATCATTTCAACATTGAGAACTAGAGAGTTAGAGCTTCAATCAGTCAAAAAGGAACAGCCTAGTGTAGAGGAGTTGTTTGACAAGGGGGAGAACAAACAGAATCAATCTAAAGGGAATAAAAGTCAGTTGGTGAAGAGCATAAACCTAAGACCAAGCTGAGATGTAACTGAAGGGAAACTCAACATGAGGAGTTCCTTGAGCAGAAGCGGATCGTCCAAATTCCATTGTGATTGAACGTATACATTTACAGTCATACAAGAAGATTATGCAATCAAAGTAAATTACAACATGCTATACAAATAAAATATAAAGGTTGAGAGATTATACCTTTGAAGAACCATTCTTTAAGTAATTCCTCAATCCAACTTGTTCACGAACACTTCGAAAAAGTCACGAACACTCCTCTCGAACAATCAGCAAACAACAACTCGATTCTCGAACCAATAGGGACACTACCACTCGGATTCCTCAGTATGCTCGGGGTGAGAACCCAGAAGTGGTGGGCTTTGACTATTTTGGTTAAGAGGATATTTGTGAGTTTGGAGGAGGAAGACAATTGAAGAAGAAGCACTATCGTATAGCAAACTTCTCGATCGTTTAGGCTATCGCATAGCAAAACTTCCTATTGCATAGGCTATCGCATAGACAAAGAGAGACTATCATATATGCTTTATGTTTGTCGTGTAGACTATCGTATAGTCTCTATTTGCGTTCTCTTTTTAATTTTTGATTTCTTGGAAATCTTTGAAGAAAAGAAAAAATAATTTTTCCTTTTATTCCAATTTCCATAAAATTTCCATAACCACCGACTAAGGTAGTTTTTGAGAAAAAAGATTATTATTAAAAATAATATAAACAAATATGATAACCAACTTATCATATTATATTTATAACCTATAGTTTTATTATTACATCACATACAATATAAACTATATTCTTTTTCTCTATTTTATGGCATTTAATGTAAATCATATTTATATTAACTTAACAACTATTTGAATTTCATTCAAATATTTATTCCTCTAATTAATATATCAAATACATTATATCAATTATATCATATATAATTAAATTCTCTTTTATTAATTTGAACAATTCAAATTAACCCAAAAATTGATTTTCAACATAATTCTTTTGAGCTACCAAGGGGACCTTATGAACCTGTAGCTTAAAGCTCCAATGGTACATGGATAATTAATTAAACTCTTTAATTACATTATTCACCATCCGTTAACTGTCGGGCACTCCACTAAAGATCGACAGTTGCACTCTTCGCACTACAGATATATTTATGTGTCCATTGGATATAATCAATCAACAGTGCGATGACCCTTCATAAATTGCTCGTAAGTATAGCTGGGCCAAATTACCGGTTTGCCCCTATAGTTACATCTAACTCCTCAAGTACCACTGATTCCTCTAATGAACAATAAGTCATAGTTCCAATATGACCAAGTCCTCTCTGCCCAAGAGAAGGTGTGGCCACTATGTTCAAGATCAAGAATCGGCCTTTAAGAGAACAATTTATCTATTTACCCCTACATCGGGAAAGGAGTAAATTCCATCTTATGTAGTTGAGTTTTCAACTCTCCAATCAGACGAATCCCTAAAATGGTAGGCTTGAATCAGCCCTTAAGGGAGCAATTTATCTATTTTTCCTTACATCGGGAAAGGAGTAAACTTCATCTTATGTAGTTGAGTTCCTAGCTCCTCAATTAGACGAATCCCTAAAATGGTAGGCTTGTTAAGTTGGCAATCTGGCCACTCTCACCCATACAAATCAAAGTACCACCTTTATGAGCAGGAGTTCACAACTCACTCAGGATTCAGGTCATGTCACCTATGGTCATCCTAGTGAAATATAAGTCTGTATTATCAACCGTGTTATATAAAGAGACTAATCATTTTGTGGTTCTGTCTTATACAAACTTTTTGTATAGGATACCCCCGCTTGCATATCTTCACATGAATGATCAGAATCAAATCATTTATAGCACTTTATAACATTTGTAACACCTACAAAGCGGGTCGTATTCGTAGTGTCACCAGGATAAGGTACCCAACCTTATTCATCTACTACAAACCATTTAGGTTATTATTTAAACAAGATCCATATGTATTTCTCGAAATACTTGTTTAGATTTACATAAAATAACCTTGGATCTTAGTTTACTGGATTGAGTATATGCTTATAAAATAACATTTATTTTATTAATAACAATATGTTTATATAGAGTTTACAAACTACGAGATTACAAGGAGATTTAGGACACCATGCCCAACAATCTCCCACTTGTCCTAAAGCCTAAAGAGACTAATGTATAATACAAAATAAAGTACAAGATACAATAAACTAGGGCATACACTATACCCCAGTAACATCTCCCACTTGCCCTAGACAATGTGCCACATATCCCGTAGACCCAAACTTTCTACATGACCCTCAAATGCTTTAGCTGTGAGAGCCTTTGTAAACGGATCAGCAACGTTGTGCTCCGACGCGATCTTCGTGACAATCACATCACCGCGATACACAATCTCCCAGATCAAATGATATTTCCGTTCTATGTGCTTGCCTCTTTGGTGATTCCTAGATTCCTTAGAATTTACCACAACACCCCTGTTATCATATTAAAGTGTAATGGGCAGAAACATATTTGGAACAACTTCCAAACCAGTAAGGAACTTCTTAAGTCCAATAGCCTCTTTAGCAGCTTCACAAGCGGCTACGTATTCGGCTTCCATAGTAGAGTCCGCGATGCATCCTTGCTTGATGCTTTGCCATACTATAGTTCCTTTATTCAGAGTGAACACTGACCCTGATGTGGATTTTCGAGAATCCCTATCAGTCTGAAAGTCAGAGTCTGTATATCCTGTAAGGATTAAATCTTTATCTCCATACACGAGCATATAGTCCCTCGTTCTCCAAAGATACTTGAGGATTATATCGTTTTGACTGCCGTCCAGTGATCTAATCCTGGATTGGACTGATATCGACTGACAAACCCTACTGCATAGCAAATGTCAGGTCTAGTACATAACATAGCATACATAAGGCTACCAATAGCCGATGCATAGGGAATCCATCTCATCTTCTCAACCTCTTGAGAAGTGTTAGGACACTGTTCCTTAGACAAAACAATTCCATGCCTGAAAGGTAACAAACCCTTCTTGGAATTGTGCATCGAATATCTGACAAGCATCTTTTCAATATATGATGCCTGAGACAAGATCAACCTTTTGTTCTTTCGTTCCCTTATGATCTGGATCCCTAGACCAAACTGTGCCTCTCTCAAATCTTTCATTTGGAATTAGGCGGCTAGCCATTTATAACGTCAGTCAGAAAACCTACATTATTCCCAATGAGTAGGATATCATCCACATACAGGACGAGGAAAGCTACTGAGCTGTTGATGATTTTCTTGTAACCAAAAGGCTCATCAACATTCTGATCAAAGCCATAAGATTTGATTGTAGTATCAAATCTTATATTCCAAGAAGGAAATGCTTGTTTTAGTCCATAAATGGATCGATTAAGCTTGTAAACCTTTTACTCTTGATCTTGTTCAATGAATCCTTCTGGTTGAACCTTTTACTCTTGGTCTCCTCAAGATTACCATTCAAAAAAAGCAGTCTTTACGTCCATTTTTCATATCTCATAGTCATAATATGTGGTTATGGATAGGAGAATCCTGATAGACTTTAACTTGACAACAGGTGAGAAAGTTTCTTCATAGTCCACTCCCTCAACCTGGGTATAACTCTTTGCCACAAGTCTAGCTTTAAAGATCTGTACCTTTCCATCTACACCTCTTTTCCTCTTGTCGACCTATAGGTTTTATCCCATCAAGTTGATCTACAAGCTCCCAGATAGAATTGAAGTATATAGACTCCATTTCTAGATTCATGGCTTTAATCCATTCATATTTGTCAACATCTTCCATTGCTTGCTTAAAAGAGAATGGATCCTCAACTTCATCATCAGATATGATATATTGGGCTTCTATTAAACCCATGTAGTGTACAGGTGGGTTCACAACCATCCCACTACGTCGATGCAATCTCAATTATTGAGATGGTTGACTAGACGAACTAACATCAACAACTCTTGTTGATATATCAGCCTATTCAACAACTCTTTTGAAGTCTCAACAGTCTCATTAGAAATCTCATTTAAAACAAGTTTAGTTCATGACTTATGATCCCTAATGTGGTCTTCTTTCAAGAAGGTAGCCTTTGTCGACACAAACACTTTATTCTCACTTGGATCATAGAAGTATCTACCTCTCGTTTCTTTGGGGTAATCTACAAATAGACATACTTTTGAACGAGGTTACAACTTTTTGGGGTTTGCCATAAGCACGTGGGCTGGACATCCCCAAATCCTGAAATAGTGTAAACTACCTTTACGACCTCTCTATAATTCAAAAGGTGTTTCGGAAACACTCTTTGAGGGAAAATTGTTTAAAATGGAATCTGCAGTCTCTACTGCATATCCCCAAAACGAGTCTGGAAGATGAGCATAACTCATCATAGACCGAACCATGTCCAACAGGATTCTATTTCTCCTTTCTGATACACCATTCTGCTGAGGTGTACCTGGAGCTGAGAGTTGGGACGTGATTCCATATTCTATCATATAGTTCTTGAATCCTAAGTCCATATACTCTCCACCACGATCAAATCGTAGTGTTTTTATCTTCTTACCTAACAAGTTTTCAACTTCAATCTTATACTCCTTGAACTTTTCAAGAGCTTCAGACTTATGTTGCATTAGGTATAGATACCAAAATATAGAATAATCATCTATGAAAGAGATGAAATATTCATACCCACCTCGTGCTTTTACATTCATCGAACCACAAAGGTCTGAATGTATAAGCTCCAAGGTTTCCTTGGCTCTATAACCTTTTCCAGTAAAAGGTCGTTTGGTCATTTTTCATTCAAGGCATGATTCACATACTAGTAAAAAGTTTTCTTCTAAACCATTTAGAAGTCCACTTTTCACCAACTTTTATCCTATTGAGATTGATGTGACCTAACCTTAGATGACCAAGATGGAAATTTTCTTTAGGAGAAAATCTTGGCCTTTTTACAGTTGTTGTTGTTTTGAACGTTTCAGTATTGAGCACGACTTTTATTACTAACAACCTTAGTACATACAAGTCATTTCCATTGAACCAAAACCTATCTCCATTCCATTCTTAAAAATAAACACTTTATTCTTAGATAAGGAAATAGAATAATTTTGTTCAATCAGACAAGAAACTGAAAGTAAGTTCCTCTTGATATGAGGAACTACATGAACGTTATCCAATAACAGATACCGTTTCTTGTCCAAAAATAACTAAGGATGCATACAACAATAGTTGAAACAGCCTCATCAGTATCGACACAAAGATTCAACTCTCTAGCTTCCAACTGTTTCCAAGAACTAAATCCTTGATGGGAAGAGCACATGTGGTTAGTAGCCTCAATTATCCAGGCAGAATCATCATTCTTTACTAAGCACGTCTCCAAGACAAATAAATCATATTTGTCGTCTTTGGAGTTCTTCCTTTTTTTGGAGAGTAGTGGGATCAGTATCAGAAACCATATTATAAACTCCAAGTTTCATCTCAGAGGATAATCCTCATTGATAAACTTCATCAAAGTTAGCAACAATTGTTTTCTCTGTTAGTCCCTTGACATTCAATATGAACTGGAGATTATCTTGGGAACTGACACTACTGGTTTCATTGTCATCAATCCCATTTTACTTAAAAAGTGAGAATTTATGTTCAAACAATTCTTGCAACGATTCCATGATCTCATGTGCAATGACCATGTTCTCAAACGTTTTGACCAATGCATCAGATATGCTTGCCAAAATGTGAAGTCGGGCCTTCGAATTAGCCTTCATCCACACCTTCTATGCATTACGAACATTTCTTGGTGCAGCAGGGGTTGGGACTTGAGGACAATCCTCAAACATTACAACTTCGAGGTCGTTTACCACGAAAAATGTTTTAATGGATTCTTTCCACGTCATGTAATTAAAACCGGTCAAAGTAGAAAAGACAACTAATGGAAAATCAATGCTTTACATTTTGTTTAAAAAAAAAACATATTGATCTACATTAGATTTTAGCATAACCCTTTTAAAACAAATCCAATCAAGTTTAGCAAAATCTAAATGAATCCCATTTAACATCTAGTTTTGCAATGAAGCTTCAGTGATTTAGGAGAAAAGCCACCGAAGGGTAGTTAATTTCTCCCAGATAGATTTGCTACAAGCATGCAATTGTTAATTAAGGTTTGTTAAAGTGTTTAACTAAATTGAGACACTCTCAACTAATCATTACACCAGAATAACTCTTATTCCTATAATGATTAGTTGTCATTGATTTGGTCAAGAAATCATTAGCTTGCTTAACAATTTTCCGTAAGTATGACCTTCCCTTTTAGATTCTAGAGTTTCGCCCCAATTAGCCAACCGAAGGAAAAAACCGATTGGGTCAAAAACTAAAGCGACCCTATCCATTTCTGGAGTTCGCCTTGATATTGGCTAACTGCACAAACCATCTGAAGGGGGACGCTCTCAGGGCACCTCGAGACCATGTAAGAAGGTCTCACGGTGCAAAAGAATGAAAGAGACCACATGCATGTTGACACATATCCTTCTCCCATTTACTATAAATACTCTCTCCATTCACCTTGATATTGACCCATGCAAACACCATCTGAAGAGGGACGCTCCGAGGGCATCACGAGGCCAAGCATGAATCTTACGGTGTGAATATTAAAAGAGAAATGTAAGTGAAAATGACATATCGTATATATCTTTTCCTCCCACTGAGTATTTAACAACCTAGAGTTTAATTTACTTAGGAAAAATACGACTAATTATTTTTACTAAGTGATTGCTTAAGTTAACCCAAAATTAACATTTACTTTGGAAAGTTAAATAATTTTGATTAACATTCATTAAACACTTTAACAAATATTAATCAACAATTGCATGCTTGTAGCAAATCTATCTAATTCACCTTTCCAGGTACGTTTCCAGGTAGGGATGTTCCATTTTCGTCAGCTTAAATACCCCAGCCTAGTCAGAACCCGCCCTAGACAAAAGGTCCCTTATAGATGAATTTGTTACAAATTTAATTTTTTTATTGAAAACAATTTAATCCTATTAAATTGATTTCAATGATTAATCTAATTTTTAATTTCATTAGAAATTTGTGAGCTTAAGTCTATCTTAAGCATATTTCAAAACTATTTTAAAAAATGATTTTACCTAAGTTTGCATGCAACTTTTGCTTATTGATTTTAATTTCTAATTTCATTGATTTTATTCCTATAGTTCTTTTGGTTATCGTTTTCAGTCAAGATCTTTACTAACAATTAGTAATTCTCGTAATTGTGACCCGCCATTTTAAGATTTTATAGAACGGTATGAACATGCCCCCGAAATGAACACAATATCCAAAACGAAACTATAAGACCCTATTCATTTGTGAAGCTTGGGTTGTTCTGAATCATATGTTACAACCCTCCGTGAGATCATCGTGGTTAACGACTAGCTAGTGCCGCATAAAAACAACAGTAGGTTCAACATAGGAATCTCACGGTTCAAACTAATAGAGGAGACCGTAGGAAAATGTTGACATATTTCCTTCACCCACTTATTATGAACTACTTCCCCCATTCACCTTGATATTGACCCATGCAAACACTTCCCGTATGGTGTAGTTGCGGTAAAAGCAACAAGAGGCCGAGCATGGATCTCACGGTGTGAACTTTGGGGATGTGAGAGCTATTAACTTTATATCAAATATATTGTTAATCTCCCACTGAAGTGTTCTAAATGTTTGGGTATTTAATTTATTTAGGTTTTATTACGGCTAATTAAGAAAAACCTAAGTCTATGTGATTTTATCCAAGTATAACGTTTACATTTGGATATTAACTTACGATGTCTATGTGTTTAAACCAATTTTAAAACCTCACACCACTCACGCAAGCTCATAAAATCAGTTAACAACGCTCAATTTTTCCGGTCATAATCCCCAGGTAGGAGGTCTTATGTAAATCGTCAACTTAAGTACTCTCAGCCTTATACAAGTTTATGAACCGTTTTGAGTATGTAACCAAATTTTATAAGGTAACAATCTATTTTAACAGTTAAAACTAGTTGTTAGCCTAAGTGAGCATGTTGTTTATCTTTGTTATGGATTTTAAAGTCTAATCACATTTTATAACAAACTTATAAAACAAAAATGCTTTAAACCAACCATAACATGCTTCAAAGGCAAAAATTAACACAACAATTTCATTAATTTTTAACAAACCCTAAAACATGCATACTATATATTATAACTAATTTATAATATACATACAATAATGCATGTAACATGCTTACCTATGGTGGGATTTTAAATCTAAAATGGCATACTATATGCACAACAAGTTTAAGTAAAAAATAATACACATCACATGCATAAAATAATTAAATAACAGTAATATAGTTCAACTTTGGCATTCTAAGCTAAATTATTACAATAATAGCTCAAAGGTAATTTTAATTTGATGAAAACCACTCGAACCGACCCGATCCATCTGAACCGGACCAACAAGGCACCAAAGGAAGTTGAACTGGAATGATTTGGAGGAGAACTGGTCGAACCGATTTTTTCAACCCACAAACCGACCAGGTAGTGCACGAAGAAAAAAAAACCCTTGGGATGAACAACGTCGTGACACTTCATCCCGGCGTTGCAATGTTGTTCATCAGCAAGCCCATGGCATTGCAACGCTTGATGAACAACGTCGTAATACTCCTGGCAGAAGGCTCAGCTCCAGTTTTCTGCTCGAACATCCTTGCTTCAATCTTCAAATTACATTCTAATTTGGCCTCTAATGACTCCAAATAAATTACAGACTCTAGAGCACACATATAAGCTCATCAAACAAGAACCAAATACAAAATTTAACTTGGAAATCAAAGAGAATTCTAAAGCCAATGTTGAATTTAAACCATATCAGTCACCTATTCATACATACTTAGAAATTCACCCACCAAACTCAAATTAACGATAATTGAGTACTTAAATCATGTTTTGATACCATTGAAGGAGTAATAAAACATGCAGCAGATTAAATCAAAATCAATTAAGTACTCTAACTACTCTTAATTTGAGTTTTAAACATGCTATTCAAGTGAAATTCATAGAGGGTTTGAAGCAAACACTACCTTTGAAGACTTAATATACGAATTTAGCAGTAATACTCAAAGATTGAGCTTGAAACTTCAACAAGACCACCACCAAGATCTTCTCTACAAAGCTCAAGAAGGAATGTATGATGGAAACACTTAAATCAAGTTGAATTTGGGATGATTTTGATGGTTTGAGAGGGTTTTCTTGTTCTGAATCATATGTTACAATCCTCCGTGGGGATCGCCGTGGTTAACGACTAGCTAGTGCCACCTAAAAACGACAGCAGGTGTAACATAGGAATCTCACGGTTCAAACTAATAGAGGAGACCNAACATAGGAATCTCACGGTTCAAACTAATAGAGGAGACCATAGGACAACGTTGACACATTTCCTTCACCCACTTATTATGAACTACTTCCCTCATTCACCTTGTTATTGACCCATGCAAACACTTTCCATATGGAGTAGTCGCGATAAAAACGACACGAAGCCAAGCATGGATCTCACGATGTGAACTCTTGGGGACGTGAGAGCTATTAACTTTATATCGAATATATTGTTAATCTCCCACCGAAATGTTCTAAATGTTTGGGTATTTAATTTACTTAGGTTTTATTACGGCTAATTAAGAAGAACCTAAATCTATGTGATTTTATCCAAGTATAACGTTTACATTTGGATATTAACTTATGATGTCTACGTGTTTAAACCATTTTTAAACCTCACACGACTCACGCAAGCTCATAAAATGAGTTAAAAACGCTCAATTTTTTCGGTCATAATCCCCAGGTAGGAGGTGTTATGCCATCAACTTAAGTACGCCAAACCTTAGACAGGTTTATGAACCGTTTTGAGTTTGTAACCAAAATTTATAAGCTAACAATCTATTTTAATAGTTAAAACTAGTTGTTAGCCTAATTGAGCATGTTGTTTATCTTTGTTATGGATTTTAAAGTCTAGTCTCATTTTATAACAAACTTATAAAACAAACATGCTTTAAACCAACCATAACATGCTTCAAAGGTAAAAATTAACATAACAATTACATTAATTTTTAACAAACCCTAAAACATGCATACTATATATTATAACTAATTTATAACATACAATAATGCATGTAACATGTTTACCTATGGTGGAATTTTAAATCTAAAATGGCATACTATATGCACAAATATGTTTAATTCAAAAATAACGCACATCACATGCATAGAATAATTAAATAACACTAATATGGTTCAACTTTGGCATTCTAAGCTAAATTATTACAATCATAGCTCAAAGACAACTTTAATTTTATGAAGAACCGCTTGAACCGATCCAAACCGGATCCGAATCGTCTGAACCGGACCACCAAGGCACCAAAGGGAGTTGAACCGGATTGGTTTGGAGGAGAACCGGTTTCTTCAACCCACAAACCGACCAGGCAGCGTGCGAAGAAAAAAAAACCCTTGGGATGAACAGCATCATGACACTTCATCCCAGCGTTGCAACGTTATTCATCAGCAAGCTCGTGGTATTGCAACGCTTGATGAATAACGTCGTAATGCTCCTGAGCAGAAGGCTCAGCTCCAGTTTTTTGCTCGAACATGCTTGCTTCAATCTTCAAATTATATTCTAATTTGGACTCTAATGACTCCAAATAAATTACAGACTCTAGAGTACACACATAAACTCTTCAAAGAAGAGCCTATTACAAATTTAACTTGGAAATAAAAGAGAATTCTAATGCCGAAGTTGAATTTAAACCATATCAGTCACATATTCAAACATACTTATAAATTCACCCACCAAACTCAAATTAATGATAATTGAGTGCGTAAATTATGCTCTGATACCAATTGAAGGATTAATAAAACATGCAACGAAAAAAATCAGAATCAATAAGCACTCTAACTATTCTTAATTTAAGTTTTAAACATGTTATTCAAGTGGAATTCATAGAGGGTTTGAAGCAAACACTATCTTTGAAGACTTAATCCATGAATTCAATAGTTATACGCTAAGATTGATCTTGAAACTTCAACAAGACCACCACCCAGATCTTCTCTACAAAGCTTAAGAAGGAAGTGGTGGAAACACTCAAATCAAGATGAATTTGGGATGATTTTGATGGTTTGAGAGGGTTTTCAACTATGCAGTAGTTCATAAAAAACTCTATGATTTATCTCCTCAATCAAGCTGCATGGAGGTCTGATTTATACACACAAACTATGCATCAAAGTAAGGTTGCATGGAGTGCAGCTTCTACTTGGAGAATTAATGAGAATTTGAATTGAGTTTGATGATTAACCATTAAAAAGAATAGTGGATTTTTCCAAGTTCTTTTATTTTAAAATTAATTTTCTCAAAATTGATTTTAATTTTAGATAAAAATTTTTTATCTAAAATTAGTTTTATAAACTACTTCAAATTTAATTAATTTATATAAAACTAATTTTATTTTAATTAAACCTTTTTAATTAAAATAATATTAATTTAATATCTTAATATTAAATCAATAAAACATCAATTCCATCAATATGACTCAATTTCATATTTAAATCATAATTTAAATATTAATTGATTCTCCAATTTTGTTTAATTTCAACTAAATTAAACGTTTTTAATTGTATCAAATACAATAAATTGAAAACTCTAATAATTGAATTTGAACATTTCAAATTCATAACCCTAATTCCAAAATTCATCCAATTAACATTCAATTTGCTATTCCAATTTATGAGCCAGTAGATGGACCTAATGGACTTACAAATCATGAGCTCCAACGTTTCGTAATTAATCGGTTAAATTCTTTAAACCAAATTAATTACTATTCGTTAACTATCAAGGCACGCCACTATAGCTCGATAGTTGCACTCTCCTCACTGTAGATATATTTCTATTCATTTCGATCATAATCAGTAAGTCGATCCTTCATAGATCGTTCGTATTTATAGCTGGGTCAAAATTATTGTTTGACCCTTGTAAATACATCTTGCACCTTAAGCTCCCACTGACTCTCTATTGAACAACTGATTTTTAATACCTTTTATAAATTATATCCCTCTCTACCAAGAGAGGGTGGGGCTTCGTTGTTCAAGACTAGACATCAACACTTAAGAGAACAACCTATCTACTAACCCTAAGTCGAATAGGAGTGAATTTCATCTTGCATAGCTATGTCCCCCAACTATCTACTCGGTCTTATCCCCAAAATGGAAGACTTATTGAGCAATGTTATTGGACTACTCTCACCTATGCAGATTAAAGGATAATCCTAAAATAAACAAGAGTTCATAGTTAGCTCAAGATTAAGACCATGTTATCCTAGGTCATTTTAGTTTAAAATAATCAGTTTTAACAGTAAACGGTCGTTATAAAGAAAACTGACTATTTCGAGGTTCAGTCTTATGTAAACTCATTGCATAAGATGTCCCCACTCACATGTCTCTACATGAATGATTTGTGGATCACATCATTTGTATCTTTATACGAAATGGGTCGCATCCAATAGTGTTACTAGGATGAAATACCCAACTTCATTCATATACTTATAGACCATTTAGGCTATATACTATAACTTGATCCTATTTATGCTATCACATAAAGTTAAAGTATTCATACTATAGCCATAGATTTTTTGATTGGATTTTCATTATAAAATGCAATATCAATGGCTTTATTGAATAAAATACTCAAGAATATTTTATTGATAAATAGAATGTTTAATACAAAATTTACGAACTGCGAATTCTAGGACATTCCCAACACCCAAATCATCCGACGACTCCAAAATCAAGCTTCAAATACCCAATCTACACGATTTGAAGTGAAATCATAAGTATTATGAAGAAGACTTGTTACATTGCTTTAAATAATTAACACAAGTGGTGCCGTGGGCTGCAAGGTCACACCTTTGTGGGCTACAATGTCACTGGAATGGGTTCTGCATCATGTTTATGCGTTGAAGATGAAGGAGGAAAGGGGGGAGGGGGGAAATCTTTTTGCTAAAAGTATTTTATAAAATAAATATTTTATATGCATTTTAGTGACACCTTAAAATGTTGTTAAAAGTTCTTAATATTTAGTGGCATTGGTTAACATGTTGCAAATACTTTTAATGACGCCGATTTAAAAAGCGTTACTAATATTGATTTATTGTGATATGTTTTTTAATACGTCACTTTAAATGACCTATAACTGAAAAAAATGCTTGCGTCACTAAGAAATTGTCGTTGAAAGTAAGATTTCTTGTAGTGATGACCTAACCTGTTATATCAAATAGCAAATATATCTAGATTCATGACTTCAGGTTCATTGTTGCATATGTTTCAGTTACTCGCATACGAGTATAATACAATCCAAAAGATAAAGCAGACAACTTTTCCAATCTACGTTTTCCATTTGAGAAAGTAGAGATAATATATAGATATTCTACATTATTCTTACTATCAGTCTCAATATGATAACCATTGCAACATAAATCTTTAAAACTTAGAGGAATTCTCTTTGATTGACTAGAGAATAATGCATTGTCAATTGTAAATTTTGTTCCTTTAGGTAGAATAATATTTTCTTTTCCAAACCTTTCAATCAAATTTACAGAAATTGATATTGTAATGATTTTTTTCTTACAACATTGTCAATTTGGAAAAATATCTTTTATTTGTAAGTATTGTGTGCGTAGTTGCACCGTCTACTAGAAATATATCTTATTTGCCTATTTTTGAATCACCCAACATATGAAAATGATTCATGTTTATTCATTAAAAGAAAATAATTACAATAAGAAAAACAACTCTTAGAATATATAAAAGTTAACATTTACTAAAAGAAACATGAAGATAGATAAAAGAAAACAACAACATTAAGTCTAGATATTCTCAAAATCAAAAGAAACCGTTGATGTTCCATCAATTGTGCTAATCTTCTCTTCAAGAGATTAAAAAAAGTGTGCAACATCCAAAATTGTCATATGGGATGGATCAAATATGTCATTATCTTGGTATGCAAAATTTTCTTCCACATTTTTCCCTTTTTTCTCCAGTAAGGCTTGATAGAGATCAACTAAGTATTTTGATGTATGACAGATCTATGACCAATTCCTAGTCATTTCGCATCAGAAGCAGTTATTTTGAACACTTATCTTGTGGAGTTTTTCTTTAATCATCATTTTGTGTGGTTCTTTTGAAATTTGAATGATTAGAATGACCACCACAAAAATAATAATTATTTCTTCTTCTGCCACGATCACGACCATGACCACGACCTTGACCTCAATCACGATTACTAACATTCACAACATTCACTTTAAGGAATGGTGTTGTTCCAATTGGTCGAGATTTGTGGTTTTTCATCAATAACTCGTTATTTTATTCGGTCATGAGAAGACATAAAATTAGTTCAAAATATTGTTTAAAACCTTTCTCTTGATATTGCTGCTGCAGGAGCATATTCGAGACATGAAATGTAAAAAATGTCTTCTCTAACATAATTTTCTCTCTGCATAACAATAATTATGAACTGACTTTAAACAATGTGGAATTGTAGTTACTTACTGATTTAAAATCTCATAGTCTTAAATGCATCCACTCATAACAAGCTTTACGAAAAATAACTGTTCTTTTATGATCATACTTTTCTTTCAAATTTTGTCACAAGATACGTGGATATTTTATTGTTATTATAAGATACTCCATTTTCAATCTCTCATGGAGATGATGACAAAGGAAAATCATTTCTTTTGCTTTATCCTGACTAGATGTCACATTTCCTTCTTTAATTGTTTTCCTAAGGTTCATAGCATCCAAATGGATTTTCACATCGAACACCCATGACAAATAATTATTGTCATCAATGTTAAGAGCTGTGAATTCTAATTTCATAAGGTTTGTCAGGGGAACACTATCACAAAACATTGTATTTATATTAGAAATTTAATATGTACTAAATATGCAACATAAAATTCAATTTATTAATTATAATAAAGAGGAAAAACCAATCTACATTTAGGACCTACCTTCAGCGAGTAAGCGACAAGAGCTCATGCTGATAACATGTTGTAAAATTGAGGAGCAAAACGGGAATATATACATGGATAAGATATAATATAATAATAAAACAATAAAATAAAATAACTAAAATTATGAAAATAGGATAATATGGAAATTCAAAGTGGGATTTTGAAGTTGATTTTCTCACCAATGTGTGTATTTTCAAAATCCACCAAGTGCCACTATTTATATACAAAGTGACAAATAGGATGTGGTCTTACATGGACACCAAACATGAATAACTACTAGATACATGGGCTGATTGACACATGACTTTTAAGACATTAAGCATTGGGCATTTATTTTTATAATATTTATAATAAAAATTATTATTTTTGTTGTTCACCCATTCCAAGCACCTCGACTTGGATAATATGAACCAAATAGCACTAAAAGCCCCAAGGTTGAGATGACTTGTGACCACTATTTATAATATAGATTTCATCTATCAAAAAAAGAAAAAAAGGTAAAAAGTTATAGATTTCATTTTTGGATGACTTACACTTTGTGACCCTTGGATTTTATTTGTTGGGTTTTCATTTAGCAAGGGCTTAAGCCCACTCCCCTCCCTTATCCTTCCAACTATATATATTATGTATACATTTAAAGTTATAGTTAGAGGTTAGATAATTTTAGCCTTAGTTTGAAATTATGCTATATTTTAACAGAATAAATAATGTCATGGTAACACTTTTATCGCTAATAATTAAGTGTGTAGCATCATTTCAAAGAATTACAAATATATCAAAATTTATTAGTGATAGAATTTATCACTAATAGACTCTTATTAGTGATAGGCGTCTATTAGCCATATCATCTATCACCAATAAACTCTGAGGGTTGGATCTAAATTTTTCTATATTTGCAAATTATTTTCCATCGTGTTATATTTGCTATTACTTTGGGACTAATTTCTATGTTTGCAACTTCTCAATTTTAAAATAACTAATGACAATCGTGCTCTCAGAAAAATAAGCTACGAAATGAAGTAGATTAAGATTTGGAAAATTTCAACTTTAAATTTGAAATAACTAGGATATTATCAAAATGGTGCAATTTATGCCCTGTTTGATAATCATTTTGTTTTTTGTTTTTGTTTTTTAAGATTAAGTCTATTTCTCCCCATTTCTTACAATATATTTGCATTTTTATCAAGCATAATGGTTAAATTCTTAGCCAAATTCTAAAATCAAAAATAAGTTTTTAAAAACTATTTTTTTTTTAGTTTTCAAAATTTGACTTAGATTTTTAAATCATCAGTAAAAAATAGATAATTAAGAAAGAAATTTGGAGGTGGAAGTAATATCTATAGGAATTTTCAAAAAAAAAAAACCAAAAACCAAATTGTTACCAAATGGGACGTTAGTTATTAGGATTAAAATATGGCTTATTATTTCAATTATTTTCATAGCAGTATTTAATTTATAGTTTATTATAAGATAGTTATTTAAAAATTAATATAATTCAAATTTCATATAATTTTGTTTGATCTAAATTATTTGATAAAAGCTTAAGAAAAATAATTGTTATTAAAAAAATTGACCCAATAAAAATAACAAAAATACATAAAACTTGAAATTTGACAGTGATTAGAGAATAATGCTACAACAAAATTGGGATTTCATGACATTTAAAAACTATCATAATTAAAATTCATGACAGTTATTTTTTGTCATTGTATCTTTTGTAAAGGGTGACAATTTTTGAAAAAAATGTTATAATTAGACTTTTAATGATAATAAATAATTGTCAACAATTAACAATTAATGACAGTGATAAACTACAATTGTATCATTGTCAAGTTTATTATGACAGATTATCATTGTCATCAATTGACTTAAAATTTGCTGACTGCTATTGCGTTATGAGTATTGGCAATTATTATAAACTGTAAAATATATACATATATAGTGCATTTTTTTTTTCTTGTCAAGAATATCTTAACTAAGAAAAATATTTTATGTCAACAAATGTTCTATCACAAAACATTTTATTATCATCGAATTTCATATTTATGACACTTTTATATTGTCAATAAAATACATTATCTTGATAGTTTGTAAGAAAACTATCAAAAGTCTCTAAAAGATCGAATAAATACAAGCAAACTAATAACCAAATTTAGTAAAATAAAAATTTATAAATACAACAACATATTGGCACAAGTAACTGTAGATTTTAAAAAAAGCTGATATCTATCCACTTTTATACATCAAAGTGATTCTTAATAGATTATCTACTATATTCTTACAAACCTGAACTTTGAACTCCTTTCCTTGACACTAACATGAACTCTCAATCTTCAGTTATAGAATCATCCTTCACACTATTTTCAATATTTTGATACTTGTACCATCTTGAACACACTAAATAATATCCAAAATTAATCACTCCAATCACAGATATCATCCAATAAACATTGTCAAGTCTCCCTTTATTAATATCATCAGGCAACCATTTTGTAACCCTATGAAGTAGATCGATCAAACCTGTACTAAGATAATATGCAATGGCAATCACCACTGAGACCATCGACGTTGCCGTGCTACGCAACGATATTGGAAATTCTTGATAGTACAATCCAACTTGTCCAGGGAAATGTAAAGCTTCTCCAATGCCAACCAAAACTAGCTGTGGGAAAAGCCACAGTGATGAGATTGGAACTATTGCCTCAGCTTGACCTTGAAGGTGGTGAGCATGAACAATCTTGAGCCTCTTTGATTCTACCAATGCTGACACTACCATAGAAAGAATATTGAAAATGTGGCCAAGACCAACTCGTTCGAGAGGTCGTGGCATTCGTCCAATCAACTTCTGCCAAATCGGGTAGAGAAACCGATCGACTAGGGTTAGTGAGATGGTGGTGGAGATGAAGATGATGACGGTGAACGATCCCGCGGGGATTTTGAAGTTTGGGCCGAGGTGACGGTCCATGGTTAGGGCTTGGAGGATGACTAAGCTTGCTTGGCTTGTAATGGGAACAGCGAGGAATATGCTGGTTGACCAAAGAGGGAAGATTTTAAGTAAAGTTTTGAAGTCTTCTACTTCTTGTACTTTACATAGCCTCCAAGGTTTTGCAATTGTGCCATCCAAATGGACATCTCCTTGTGTTACTAGAGCCGCACGATTCAAACATCTTCAGGAAAGATCATAGTGTGAAAGCTTTTGGTTAGCTAAAAATAATAGCATATATATATATATATATTGAAATTTAATTTGGATAATTATACCTCATATTCTTATAAATGTTGAATTTTAATGAGTAGAGAACTTTGCATGAAGTGCAATAAAGGATTGAGAAAGGAATGCATTTATCTTTGTGTATCCTACTCTAATCATACATGAGAAGAATTTAACAATATTTTGAGAGAGAAGTAAGAAGAGTCTTCTCCGTGTGACAAATTATGATTAAACAATTCGATTACATGATGCACAAAAATGAATGTAGCTTAGGATGTACTAGATGCAACTTGTGCAACTTGTGTGCCTCCAAATTAGTAACATTAGTTGTAAACTCGAAAAAAGTTATTCATGTCAACAATTTATTGAAGATTAGGTAAAAAAGTAAACCTTCAATTTTTAGGAGAGTTTTAGATTATTATTGGTGTGTAAGCATGGTTCTTAAAAAGTTTAAGGCATCGCCTACTTCAAAATATTTAACTTTCTAATATAGAGCTCAACTCAACGGTGATTAGCATGACATTCTTTCTTAAAGGTCAGAAGTTCAACTCCTGTTTCACAGTTGTTATACTAAAAAAAAAAAAGAAATACCTTTAAAAGGTCAGTAACCAAACTTGTAGTTTAACTTATTTTATACTAAGGGTAAATTATAAAATTAGTACCTCCACTTTGTGTGTAATATTAAATAATATTTTATTTACGTCAAAATAAATATAGTTCAATTGATATCGTGTTTGTTAATATCTATCTTGAAGTCAAAAGTTCAATTCCAAATGGTGCAAAATAGAAACTGTATTTTGGCCTAATGGTTATTTATTTATTTATTTTTATTTTTATTTATTATTATTATTTTTTTAAGAATAAGAAGTGTTTGATTTGTAAATTATTTTCACTTTTTAATTTTACATTTTTTTAAGGAAAAATATTTATGTGAATAAAAGTACTGGGTAATAATTTTCACAATTAATGGGAGAAAAGAGGGAAAATATGTTTATTTATCAAAGTAGTTTAAAATCACGTGAGATGCACGTGGATAAGTTTTATTACCAATTAAATTTTTACTGTAGAATTTAGATTTTGAATGGATATATATATATCATTTAGCTGGAATAATAAGTTTGAAGAATATGTGTGTTTGGTTCCTAAATTTTAAAAATGTACGTTTTTAATCCCTAAATTTATAAAAATAGGCTCATATTTGGTCCCTAAGTTTTCAAATGTAACTTTTTAGTACTTGAGTTTTGCTTAAAAAAACTCTCAAATAAATTTATACTATTATTTTAAATGATTATATGACATTTTAAATTAGAAGAATAATTTTTAAAAATTACATCCTCCCTAAAACTATTTTTTCTAATTTTAATTATCATATAATTATTTTTAAAAAATCAAACAAAAATGTTTCAAGGACCTTTTAAACTTATTTTAAAAACTCAATAACTAAAAAGATACATTTTAAAAATCAAGGACCTAATGAGTTTGTTCTTATAAATCTAGGGACTAAAAAGATATATTTTTAAAACTCAAGAACCAAACACACATGTTTTTAAAAACTTAGAGATTAAAAAGGTAATTTTTTTTCATTTAGTAATAAAAAGTAGACCTAAAACTTATGTATTTTGTTTTAGGTTAATCTATCATAAAAATAAAATAAATCGAATATGGTTGAAAATCTTTGGAATATAAATTTTTATGGTGAAATATAAATAGTGAATAAATATATTTTCATTAAGTAAAAATTATAAATATACTTGACCTTCAATTTTAACATAATGGAAGAGATAGAAATGAAGAAAAAAAAAATGATGGATTCAATTAAAATATATATGATGTATTTGAAATAATAGTTATATATTATAATTTATAAAGAGGCAGCATAATAAAGTATTAAAGAAATTACAATGAAACAAAAGGGAATGGATTAGATACAAAATCTTGTTTAATTTGAAAAAAATAATTAAATATTCATAAAATCGGGAGGTAGAACTCTAAATAGTTTTTGAGTTATGTTAACATGCTTTCAAATATATTATTGGCAAATGATTATATTTTCTTAACATAAAAAAAAAAAAAAAAAAGGATTGTTTAGATACATAAGCTTATTTTTATAATTTGAACCTTTATAAAATGTAAAAATAATAAACATATTATAGTAAAAATTCAATACAAAAAATAAAACCCTTAATTTGAATTAAGTCGCATAGGCAAAAATAAAAAGGAATAAACAAAGAATACTACGATCAATTAAATAAAAAATATAGAGGAAACCTTCCCAAAAAGGTAATAAATAGACCAATTAAATTTAATCACTTGAAATAAAAAAATATAGGAATAAAATACTTTTTTATAAAAAGAAAATAAAGGAAATAACAAGCTAACCTTCTTTTGATGATTTTTTTTAACCAACAAATCTTCAGAAAAAAAAAACATATTGATAATAAAAAGAATTTTTTAAAAAGAAAAAAATTGTTTGATATAGAAGGGGAGCGGCGAACGAATAGGATTTTCAGATTGGGGAGGAAGAAAGGCTTCTGCCCGATCTGGATTTTATACCAGATCTGATCTCCTAACGACTATTGACGGTCGTCGAAGATCCGTTGGGAGTTCCTTAGGAACTCCTGACGAATAAATTACCGTGTCGACAGGTAATATCCCACCGTCAGGAGATAGGTCCTATCTCCTGACGGTCTCTTACGTCGTCAGGAGAGATCCTATCTCCCGACAACCGATCTCCCGACGATAGATTTAGGTGTTGGAGACCTTCTTTTTTTTCTAGTGTAATACTTTCCACCCATATATTAATGGTAAGATTTTTTTTTTAAATTTTTTTTTACAAGTTTAAGAGTAATAATGAAACATTTGAAATTTGGATATTTTAAATAAAATATTAATAGTTTTCATTCAAAACTAATCGTAATAGTATTGTTTAAACTTTTTTTCGAAAGTTTACGATATATTTTATTAAAACTTCTGTAAATTTGAATGTATTTTTTAACCAAAGTAAAAGGTTCATGAGTATTTCTATAATCAAGTCTAATATCAATGATTATTGACCCAATCAAATCATATGAATTCCGAGGTGATAAGTCCTATAACTACGATATATACCATTTTCTATAAAGTAATTAGAACTCACAACTCTATCTTTTTTTTTTTGTAGGATCATTATTATACAACAAATTCAATTATTGATTCATAGGAGCCATAATGAACTTGACCAAGATATTAATATAACCTCCGTCCTAAAAATCGGAAGTTCAATCCCCAACCTCCCTTATATACAAAATTCTTTATTGATACCTTCGAATTGATTCAAAGGCATTAAATATTTTGATTAGAAGTTTGTTGGTTTCGAATTATTCTAAATATCTGGCTTAACATAATCCAACTCAAGGAATATTTTAATTTAGATTGGTTGAAATTGGTTGAGTTATTCGTTTTAGATTTTTCTTTTTTTTTTTTTTTTTTTAAAAAAAAAATATTAGAAGGAAGAGAATCAACTATTACCCATATACTTAACATATTGACTTAACTAACTTCAATAAAATTTAAATTTAAATTTGATTATTGATAAATTTAATAGTTCAATTTTGAAGCTTCATATAGTATATATTATTTGACCAAGAAATATATATAGTTCAAATCTCTCCTTTCCCTATCATAAAAGGAAAAATAAGAACCACTTTGGCTAGACAAGTTTTCTTCTTTTTTTTTTTTGTTAGCTATTTCATTTAATTTTGTGGCAAGGTTGTGGCATTTTTCATGCGATTGATTTGAACTTATTTTATGACTAGTTTTGAATATTTAGTTGATTCAATTTTATATAATTTATTAATTAGTTTGTTGGTAATTTTTTATTTATTCGTGAAGACATATATTTTCACCTTTTACTTCAGTTTAAATTTGAATTTGATAAAATAAAATCAATATAATTAATTACTTGTAAACGACGTGTATTTCTTCTTTTCATGAAATCAGAATATGTGCTTGTTGTATTAATAAAATCATGAAATTGAAAAGTATAAGGTTAAAAATTAAATGAATGAAATTAACAATACATCTCCACCTTATAAATCATTATTATAATAAATTATATTAGCCATTGGCCAACATGTTTTTATAATTCATATGATGATTGTTATTAGCTAACTAACTTAGATTATTAACCATAATCATAAAGATCCGAAACAAAATATACATATATTTATATATACATGTTTTTATTATAATTACAATTATGTGTAGTAATTATTATTATTTTTTTGCTAAATTATATAAATATTTTAAAAAATACCCATGAACCTTTTAGAGTTTTCGATAATACCTTAAAACTTTATTTAGAAAAAAAAATTAAAAATATTACCATTATACGGTTGTTAGTTTGGATGAAAATCCATTATACTTCTTTTTAAAAAATTTATTGATATCTTTAAAATTTAAAAAAAATTTCAAAAAATACACCTACCATCAATATATGAATGGATATCGGCCCTACTTCATTTTAAAAAATACACCTAAACTTTCAAATGATGTATTAACATATCCTTAATCTTCAGAAAAAAATTAAACCTACCCTTAATCATTGTATATATGAATGTAAACCATTTATCCTAAACTCTTTGTCGTCTCCCCCTCTTCCATTTCTCTCTTATCTCCTTCAATCTATGACGTAAAAGATTTCTATATTTTTTCTCTTTCTTGAAATAAAGTAGTTTTCATCCAAAAACTAACCGTGAGAGTATTTTTGAACTATTTTAAAAGTTTAATGATATCATTGAAATTTAGAAAGTTAAGGAATGAAGGGTATTTTTAATAATTTAGTTTTTTTAATACTTATTTTCTTTATATGAAGTAGACCAACAATCAAAAAAAAATAAATAAATAAAAAGAAGAAAATTAGTACGATTGAACCATGGCATACCTAAAACTCTTTGTCAACACTCCATCCACAACTTGGTCCTCACCATAATAGTAACAACCATTATCACTGGTCAATGGCACCCCGGCCAGCCTTTTCCGAGCATTGGCGACCAGAACTCGAGCGAGCGCAGTGAAGGGGCTTCCTCTTGGCTTATCGAGGCGATAGAATCGATTTCCTAACAAGAAAATAGCAAGGGCAAGGACGTTGGCGGCGAGGCAGATGCCAAAGCCCCAACCCCAGCTGACATTGTCTTGAATGTAGACAATGGCTGTGGAGCTAGCAACAAATCCAGCATAGAGAGTGACAAAAAACCAGTTGAAGAAAATGTTTTGGTTTTTAATTGTATCAAATTGGTTTGCTCCAAGGGTTGCTGTAGTGAAACGAGAGCCTCCAGATCCAACACATGCAAGGATAATGCTTGAGTACAAAATTGTGTATTGGAGTTTTGAAGGGGATGAAGAACATGTGACTGAGGCACTATGATCACATGGTGGTTGAGGCCTTAGAGAATGGATAGTTGCTGTTAGTGTTAGGGAAATCATGCCCTGCAACATTTATTATAAACTATTCAATAATCTAAGTGATGGAAATGAGTCGAGGGAATTTGTATAGGAAAAAAAAAAATTGAGACCCAATTCAAGAACAATGAACTTAAAGAGGCACCATCATGACTAAATATGTTGAGGATCTTACTTTGAAAAAATGTAATAAAGAGAAACAAAATCCTATTTTTAACTAATGAATAACCGTTGCATATTAGAATTAATATGAGTAATATTTATGTGTAACTCAAGATGTTCCCATTTACAGGCACTATTTGAATGGGCCACACAAAGATGCATCCGAAATGCACCTAAATATTTTCAATTAAAATTAGTTTGTATACAAGTTTGAAATTAATGTTGGTTATTATTTTAGATTATATCTTTTACATCCATCAATATAAAATTGTTAGCCATCATAGTATTATTTCAACACTTGGAATACATAACAATTATGCAAGACGAGGGTTTCTAACAAGATTATTATTATTATTATGAAAAATATTTGAATGCAACCTATTTTTGTATAGCTTACAAGTGTCCAAATATTATCCAATTAGTACTTTTTTTTTCTTTGTAATCGAAAAAGGTGAATAGAAAAGAGTGTAATCTAGATTGAACCCGAGTATCATCCTATTATTATTATTTTTTTTGGAAGGAATAAGATTATATAAAATATATTATTTTGGTCAGAGAACGTTAAACACAATTGATTGACGAATTATTATAAAGAAATGGTAAAGAAAGATGAGTAGTTTGATTGTTTTTAAAAACTAAATGGTTATCAAATATGAATCCAAAAAAGGGTTAAAGAAATGAAGTATTTGGCATAAAATTTAGAGGTAGAAACCAAATAAAAGTAGTAGAAAAAATTACCAGAAGAGAAATGGAAGTGGAAATGGCAATGACGGAGAAAGATCCAAAGAAAGAGTCAGCAAGAACAGCTCCAAGAACAGGAAAAACACAAAGACAGCCACTAACAACGTTGAAAATCAAAGTAGCATCAATACTATCAATGTTGTATTCATTAATCAAATATACTATCAAATTTGCTAGCCATCCTCCCGTCGCCAGTGTTATGCAACCAAAAGAACCTGTTTAAATTAATTAATTATCATAAAAACAGAAGGGGATTTTCAAAAATAGAAAAATAAGGGATATTATTTACACAAAATAACAAAAAAATTAATCTTCTTTAATAGATGCTAATAGAACTATCAAATTTTATTTTATTTTTTTGCTATTTCTGTAAATTGTTTGACATTTTTTCTATCTATGAAAGTTTTCCTAAACAACTTCTACTTAACTAGAAAAAGATAAATTAGAAAATAGAGATGATCACCTAGGATGAAGGGGAAGGTGATCCAACCACCATGTTTCTTGGAAGTTTGAGATTCTTCTGTGTTTCCTCCTCCCATGTTTATGAGATTTGGAGAAAGTTTTGGAAAGTCAACTAATAAATTTGGAACACAATCTCACAATTTATATTAATTTTCTAGGCTCTAGTGTGTGTGTGTTTTCCTTTTGAATTTTGTCATCATTATGTTCTTCTAAACTTATATAAAAGAATTCCTTAATATCATGGATAATACCTTTAATATCATGAGATTCTTATCCTTTATGTCAAATTAAACTGTATGTGTTTGCCTTTTAATTGACACCTCTTTAAGATTATACCTCACAAGTGTATGGACAAAATGGAAACATGTATTAAAAATTGACTATATATACATAATAATAATAATCATTTAGTTTTTTTGAGATTAAGCTTGACCTTATTTTATCATAATTTCTTCTAGAATTTCGTGATGTTTTGAGCAATGACGTGATGATTTGTGATTGGTCCAAAATTTTTCATTCAATAAATACTTACGTTTTTTAAGTTTATGCACATGTATAATGAGTTGGTGAATCTCAAAAAGGTAAAATTTGGGAATCTTAATAAAGTATTTATTCTTGATTTTGACTCTATTTGATGCGCCAATTTAATCAATGTGATATTAAGTTTGATTTGAATTTTATATATATTTGACATAATTATTTGCTTTATGTCAAAAAAAAAAAAAAATCCAAACGTAAATTTAAATCAAAGTTTTGATTTAATTTATTTTCTTGACATAAACTCTAATTTGAATTGTAATAGAATTTATCTTCTCTACCTAATTGAAAATTGAATTTGGAATAAATTGAGCTTCTATCAAAGACAACTAGCTTGAATTTGAAGATGAAATTTGAATTTCTCTCAATTTTATTTAAAAAAAAAAATTATCATGTCCAAATTTTAATTTGAGATAAATTTAATGTATTATCGCAATATAATTTAACATCATGATAAAAATCTCAACTTTACATAAATAGAATTTTAGTAGAATTTATACTCTACTTAATTCTAATTGAATTTGGTAGAAATTAAGCAATCTACCCAAGATGCTTGGCTTGAATTTGGATAGAATTGTGAGATGAAATTTGAATTTCACTCATTTTTGTTGAGATAAATTTTTGGATAATGCTCAAATTTTAATTCGAGATAAACTTTGAGGTATTATCATTTAATTTGACACAAGAATAAAATTCTCAACATGGGTAAATAGAATTTTAGTATCTAGAATTTATGCTCTACCTAATTCGAGATAAACTTTGAGGTATTATCATTTAATTTGACACAAGAATAAAATTCTCAACATGGGTAAATAGAATTTTAGTATCTAGAATTTATGCTCTACCTAATTCGAAATTGAATTTGGAGTAAAATTGAGATTCTACTCAAGATAGTTGACTTAGATATGGATAGAATCACTCAATTTTGTTTTGGGATAAAATTTTAAATTACACCCAAATTTTAACTCGAGAGAAACTTGAGGTAATATCCACAATTTAATTTTTCATGAAGATAAAACAGGTTGGATAAATTGAATTTTTGTAGAATTTATGCTCTACCTAATTCAAAATAGAATTTGGAGTAAAATTGAGCTTCTTCTCAAGATGCTCAGCTTGAATTTGGATAGAATTTGGATAGAATTTAGAGATGAAATTTAAATTTCACTCCATTTTACTTTGGAATAAAAGTTTTGCATTAGGTCTAAATTTTAATTGAAGATAAACTTGAGGTATTATCCGACAAAAATTCCAACTTAGATGTAGGAATGGCTAGGTCCACAAGGTTCGCTAAGTCTTTTTATGGATGAACAAATGGTTGGATCCGTAGGATCCGCCATATTTGTTTACGGATGTATAAATGGCAAGGTCCTTAGGACTCTGTAGATTTTTTTATGGATGTACAAATGGTTGGGTCCCCAGGATTCGCTAGTTTTTTCTAATGGATGTATAAATTTATTTTCACTTGGGGAATTTTACGAAAATAGTCATCCCTCTTTATGTATATTTAAAAGAATATGAACTTTTTTTTTTTTTTTATTTAAAGCTCAACCTTTGAACTTGATGTGAGCAGGGCTCGATCTTGAACTTTATGTGAACAAAACTTAAGAGTTCAACTTAAAAAACCTAGCAAATAACTACGTGCAACTTTGAATTTGGGGAGAGCAAAGATTAAAGTCAAAATTTATTGGAAACGGCAAGACCCTCAGACGACAAACAACAAAGGGTCAAGTTACGATGGTCGAGCAAAGAATAAAACCTGCAAAATAGAAGCTCGTTATAGGCTGAGTCGCGGAGTTCGCTCTCTTTAAGACGTTTCACGGCTCTGCCCAAGTGTGGAAGCAGGTCAAGAATACTGTCACGTCGTCCCTAGGATAAAACAACCTAAACAGAAAACCCGATCGAAAATGCACCGTTATTGACCGGAACACACACCCTTTCTAACTCACTGCTGGGAAAATGGAAAGTGGAAGAGTAGGAGAGGAGAGGAGAGGAGAACTTTCGAAAGGAAGTGAAAATTGTGTGTCCTGAACTACTGAAGGCCACACCTTTTACAGGACTTTAGTGTGAAACTGTCGCGTGAGAAAGAGGCAGATAGCCTCAGAACGTGCGAGAGGCCGAAAGACTTGTCGGAAGACACTGGTAGAGAACCTAGTTTTTTTTTCATTTTTTCGGTTTTAAAACATAATAATAAAAAAATAAAATAAAAATATTTTTTATTAAAGAGAATAATAATAGGACGGCGGCAGCATGCGTATGGGACGTCCACTGAAACCACATTGGTCTATCTGCTCATTCCCTCCAAAATATGGGTACCCCTTGGGGCCCAAACCCAAAGCCCAAAGTTGGAGTACAAAATGGAGGCTTCCAATCAAAATTTTTCAATGTGGAATTCTCCAACAAAGTTTGGTTCTCTCCTAATTTTGAAAATTAAATTTTCACCCAACAATCTCCCACTTGAAAATTTAAACAAAAGAGGAGAAAAAAAAATCATCGAGCAGTTTCAATCTATACAACACTGTGCATAAACAAAGGTGTCTTACGACTTGAATCTTTAGGTAGTGTAGATGATTTAGAATATACTAGAGTAACCCTTGGTTTTGAACTCTATCTCTAATAGCATCTCACACAGAGTGTCATTAGGGTGTAGTACGAAAGCCCGTGCTTTAAGGTCTAGCACATGTATCCCGGTTTAGTGAATGCTCTAGAGAGTTTGCCTAACAACTCCATAGGAAGTGGCCCTCACTTCCACATTCACATTGGTGAGTCTATCAATAGTACTCCTGTAGCTAGGTACTCCACTTGTCATCAACCTTTCTTATGCTTCAGGATGTCATGCTCAGACTTTAAGTTATAGGAATGGAACTCTGTGTTTGGTTTAGCATGATTCACCGTATATCACTTGTGATCAGCTATTACCCGTTGAACCTGTTTCTTTGGATCTCCAGTCTATAGGTTGGGTTTCCCTCACCGTGATTCATCTTTCTATAGGCATGAGTCTCATCCTTTTTGAGCTCTGAAAACCTTCTCTCTGGCCAGTCCTTTCGTCAAAGGATCTGCAAAATTTTCATCAGTCCGTATATGATCCACTCTAACTGCACCAGTAGTGAGAAACTCTCTAATGGTACTGTGCTTACGATGCATTTGTCGTCTCTTTCCATTGTAGTAATGATTCTGAACTTTTGCGATTGCTGTAATACTATTGCAATGGATTAATATGGCTGGTACCGACTTTTTCCATAAGGGAATCTTTGATAACAGACTTCTAAGTCAGCCTGCTTCTTCACTAGATGTCGCTAGTGTTATCATTTTTTACTCCATTGTAGATTGAGCTAAAATAGTCTGTTTCTTGGACTTCCAAGAGACAGCTCCGTCTACTATATTAAATATATAGCCATTTATAGCCTTTGAATCATCTGATAGAGAGTTCTAGTTAGCATCGCTGAACCCTTCCAAGACAGTGGGAAACTTTTGATAACGTAATCCTAGGTTTTGGGTTTTCTTCAAGTATTTCATTACCCTTTCTATAGTATTTCAATGCTCTTTACTAGGTTTACTTGTAAACCTGCAAAGTAATCCTACAGCATAAGCTAAGTCAGGCCTAGTGCAGTCAACAACGTATCTAAGACTGCCTATGATGCTCGCATACTCAGATTGATTAACACTGTCACCAGTGTTCTTGAACAACTTAACACGAGGGTCATAAGAAGTACAGGCTCGTTTACAATCAAAGTAATTATATTTTTTTAGAATCTTTTCTATATTGTGAGATTGATCTAAAGAAATTCCCTTTTCAGACTTATGCACTTTTATGCCTAAGATTACACTAGCTTCTCATAAGTCTTTCATGTCGAAGTTTGCGCTTAATATTGATTTCACATCATTTATGACGTGTAAGTTTGACCCAAATATCAACAAATCATCTACATATAGACACAAGATAGTGCAGAGATTATTTTCAAACTTATAGTAGATACATTTGTCACTATCATTAACCTTGAACCCTTTAGATAGGATAAGGTCACCAAATTTTTCATGCCATTGCTTAGAATCTTGTTTTAGTCCATAGAGAGATTTTTCTAATTTACACCCCTTATTTTCTTGAGAATGGACTACAAAACCCTCAGGTTGTTCCATGTAAATCTCTTCTTCAAGTTCACCATTTAAGAAAGCAGTCTTTACATCCATTTGATGTACTACGAGGTTATAAAGGGCAGCGAGAGAAAACAGGACACGGATTGAGGTAATTCGAGTGACAGGGGAGAAGGTATCAAAGAAATCTACGTTTTCTCTTTGTCTAAAGCCCTTTGCCACTAACCTAGCTTTAAATTTCAACAGTTCCATCAGGTATAAGTTTCCTCCTTAAGATCCATTTGCACCCTATTGCCTTGCAACCTGGGGGTAAATCTACTAAGTATCAAGTCCTAGACTCGAGTGAGTCCATCTCATCATTTATGGCTTCTTGCCACATGTTGACATCTACTGAAGATAGGGCAGCTTTCAGATCTTTAGGATCTTCTTCTACATTATGGATAGGAAGTCATTTCTGAAATCTTTAGCGGTTCTAGCTCTTTTGCTTCTTCTAGGTTATGGGTCGGTTTCCTCTCTAGGGTTAGGATTTCTAACTGGGGTTAGACTACTTAATCCCAAGCCCCCACTATTCCTTGATTTAAAAGGAAATATATCTTTAAAGAAGTCGACATTATTTGACTCAATAATCACTTGGTTCACTAGATCATCGAACCTATAGGCTTTACTATTTAAAGTATAACCTATAAAGACACACTCGCAAGCTCTACTAGCCAGCTTTATCCTTTTTGGGTTTGGAATCCTTACAAAGGCTAGACAACCCCATGTTCTAAAGTAGAATAAGTTTGGTTTCTTATTCTTGAGAATTTCGTAAGGTGAAGTTTCATTTTTAGACTTTGGAATTCTATTTAGGACATAACACACGGTAAGGATGATTTCACCCCACCAATAAGACGTGGCTCCAAAACTAAGTAAAATAGCAACTACTAGCTCAGCTAAAATTCTATTTTTTCTTTCGGCTTTTTCGTTCATTTCAGGAGAATAAGGTGCGGTCTTTTCGTGTATTATTCCATGTGAGTTAAAGAACTCACTAAAACTGTCCGAGTCGTACTCAGATCCCTTATTACTACGAAGTCTTTTAACCTTTCTATTAAACCGATTCTCTATTTCAGAAACAAAAAAGTTTAAAGGCACAAAAAGCATCACTTTTGTTTTTCAGCAAATATACAAAAGTAAAATAAGAGCAATCGTCAATAAAAGTAATGAAATATCTTTTACTGTTCCTAGTCAAGATACCATCAAATTCACATAAATCATAATGAATTAAATCTAGAGACCCAGAAATCCTAAGTATAGAATTATGCAGAGTTTTAGTAATTTTAGCTTGACTACAATACTCACATTTATCAAATTCATTCATGGATAATTTAGTTATCATTTCCAGCCAAATCATGTTACTAATTAAATTATTATTCACATGACAAAGTCTAGCATGCCAAACATTCATAGAACACAACATATACACATAAGATTTCATCTTATTAAGGTCTAAATTTAATTTGAACATTCATTCAGTTGCATACCCTTTCCATATGAATACATTATTTTTGGTAAGGATATATAGGTCTACCCCTATAGTTTGAATAAACCCGACCTTGTTGAGGAGATAGTGATAACGGACAAAAATGCTCGTTATTACAATGCAAAGATATAAAACAATGTAGGATTGCGACGGTAAAAATATATAAAATCGTGTCCAAAAGCATTAAGTTTAGAACATTGCGATCGCATGCGTCCATCGCATTAAAGTAGCTAATTTACGTATTTTGTGCAAAAAAATGCGTTGGCGCAAGGCAGAATTGCGATCCAAGGAATTCAACTACCGAGCGCATTAAGAGATTGCGACTGCAAGGCTATGCGATTATATGCGTTCGCGAAGATCTACTAAAAAAGGTGGTTGCATAAAGCCGGCGCATCAAGGTGAAAGCTTAATAAATCACGATGGGACAAAAAGCTGACGACGGTCGAATCCGAATTTAGTTGACAAGCCGTTAATGACAGACTGTAGCAAGTACACTCAACTTTTCGGTGACAATTAATCGGTGCATCAGACAGAGAATTAATGACATCCTATCAGTGCAATCATTTGAGAGAAAAAGCTCTTCACCCTGAAGCTCTATAAATACCGAAGGCCACCTTCGTTAAAGGAGTATCGGTTTTCTTCCAGCTGAGCCATATAGAGAGTTCACCATACAGAAATAGTTAGTCGTTGTTCATAGTTTTCTTACACTTAGAAGGCAGAGGCAAGCAAAGAGAGAAGATGCTGGAAGATCGTTCCTGATCAGCTTGAGAGAGTGCCGGGAAGCGTTGAGAATGGAGAGAGGGCCCGACTCTTGCGAAAGCAAGGATATTCTTTTGGGTAGAGTAGAGAAAAACAATGTAAAAGCCTTGGGAAGCAAGAAAATGCTACCAGGCTCCCTATCCTTACTTTCCATTGTCATCTTGTATCCTGTTGTCATTTATAAATGGAATTTGCATCTCTATATTTGTTCACTCTCTTTACATTACACATGAGTAACTAGACGTTCGAATGGGTTGAGAAACACTTAGCTAACATGACCTAAGATCTTCATTGTATGCGATCATCTTGTCATATGCATGCGTCCATCACCCCTTTAGAGCTACTTGAGAGAGAGTCTAAAGAAAGAACCTAGACTTGAGAGAGCTAGGTTAGAATCTAGACTTGAGAAAGAAAGATTAGATCCGCATAAGTAAGAGATAGAGACTTAGACATAAGCTCTGTTTGCTAACATGCATCGCATGCACCCTAGAAATAGGTTATGGTAGTATGCGGTCGCTTTCTGTATGTGTGTGATTCATCATCGCATAGACAAGAGTAGAGGCTTAGACATAAGTCATATAGACATCATCGCATACATCGCATGCATTCTAAAACTAGGAGTTATAGCATTTTCATTGAGACATGACTTGTTGTTGTATGTGTGTAGCATGATCGCATAACGTGAACACAATCTTAGGAAGTGTTAACTAAATCCCTTCTCAACCCGTCCCCCCGCATACTCATTGTATCTTTTGTGTTATTAATTCTTTTCTCAATTTCGCCGCATAGAATCTATATCTTAAACAACATATCAACCAATGCATTGTTTTATTTGTCATCGCAAAGTTATTAGAAATCATCGTCGCATACTGTCTCCATAGTCTCTATGTTCGACCATGGGCTTACCAGGCAATCTAGTAGAATTTATACTTGGATATTGCTAGGAAAACTTGCATGCACAACACATACTCCACCATCGCAATATACACCAATACTTTATCACATTAACAATGCATCAGATAGCTCGAGACCAAATTCTTTCTTATCTCTGAAGTGTGCAGGATGTCCTTCAACATAAGGGTCTTGCCAGAGGTAAACTTCAGTTCCACCTCCGGTTCTAGCAACTTTCGTGGAGTGGTGATTCCTCAACAGAATATTCTTATCCTTAGTTTCAATATACGTTTTAAAGAGACAGGTCGTGACGGACATGGCGCATAGTGCCAGTGTCTATCCACCACCCTTCATAACCACTGATCACATTTACTTCTGTGATCATGGCGACTAATGGTTCATCTATCAGGTTCGCCTGACCAGTAAGACTACGCATGTTCCTACAGTTCCTAGCCATGTGCCTAGGTTTATTACAATTAAAGTAGAGAATCTGTACCATTTCTCCTAAAGGGTGCTTATGCCTTTTTTGTTGGTTCTGGTTGCTGGAGGCGATTCTAACTTTTCCTCTTTGTCCCATTTGATTTTTGGTCAGGTTTAACCATGGAAGAGGCAGGTTTCCCAGGTACGACATTCACCTTCTCCCTCTGGTCCAGTTTCTAGACTTCTTTTTCAATCCTTAGCCAGGTGATATGACTCTCCAAGGAGAACTCCTTGGTCTTATGTCTCAAAGTCTTCTTAAAGTCCTTCCACAAAGGGGGCAGTTTATCAATGATAACAGCAACTTGGAATTGTTCGTCTAGAGGCATACCTTCAGTAGTTATCTCGTGGGCTATCTTCTAGAGTTATGGGGCTGGGCCTCCATGGATTTTTCATCCTTCATCTGGAACTTGAGATAATGGCTAACAACATATTTCTTCAATCTGGCCTCCACGGTGTCGTACTTCTTTTACAAGTTATCCCAGACCTCCTTCGCTATCTTCATTGTACTGTAGTAGTTATACAGATCATCAGTCAAACCATTTAAAATAAAGTTCTTACAAAGAAAGTCTTTCTCCTCTCAGTCAACAACTTCTTTTATCTATTGTTCAGTTGGTTCTTCTAAAGGGACGATCGACTTTTCTCTGGTACAAGTGTTGACAACTTTCTTGACGGTGAGAAAGAACAACACTTTTTGCTTTCACCGTTTGAAGTTCCCTCATTCGAACCAAAATGAACGGTTGAGGTCAGATGCCATAACATTATTGTTGCTAGTGAGGGCCATTAGTGATGTAGTGGTAAAATCATCTTAAAATTATTGGAAAACGGCAAGACCCTCAAACGAAGAACAGTAAATGGTCAAGTCACGGCGATTGAGCAAAGAATAAAACCTGTGAAACAGAAGCTCGTTATAGGCTGAGTCGCAGAGCTCGCTCTCTTTAAGACATTTTGCGGCTCTGCCCAAGTGTGCAAACAGGTCAGGAATACTGCCACATCGTCCTCAGGATAAAATAGCCTAAACGGAAAACCCGATCGCAAATTCACCGTTACCGACTGGAACACACACCCTTTCTAACTCACTGCTCGAAAAACGGAAAGTGGAAGAGTAGGAGCGGAGAAGAGAGCTTTCGAAAGGAAGTGAAAACTTTGTGTCTTGAATTGCTGAAGGCCACGCCTTTTATAGGCTTTCAAACAGCCTTAGAACGTGCGAGGGCCAGAAGACTCAGCCGAAAGACTTTTCAGCCTGACTGAATAGACGACAGCTGCGACGCGCGTGTGGGACGTCCACCAAACCCACATTGGCCTATCTCCTTGATGCGTTATTTTATGTGCTGAATTTATGGAATGATATACGGTGATGGAAATGCGTTGAGCAACAAGTTTCCCCAGTGGAATCAAGAATAAACCCCACTGAGTTTCCTGGAAAGTTGAGGGTTGAACTCAGGGACTTGGGAAAACGGTATGCGGTGGTAATTTTCAAGAAGACATTGCGGTAACCAAATAATCAAATAATTGTTGGGTTTGTTGTTTGCGGTAATAAAATAAACAAATGTGGCAGATTTAAGAAAAGTTCGATTATACGGTAGATACGCTGAGTATGCGGAGGAACAGGTTGAGAAGGTCTTTCGCTAGCGTTTCTTGGGAATGCGTCAAACTATTCGATCATGCTACACTCATACGACAGCAGATCATTTTCCAATGAAAATGTGGTGCTCCTAGTTCTAGGACGCATGTGTTGAATGCAACAATTGTCCATAGAGCTTATTCCTAATTCTCTACTCTTTTCCTATGCGATGATGCAAGATGCACACAAAGACAAGGTGACTACACACAATCGTATCCTATCTCTAGGATGCATGCGATGCGTTAATAGCAAACATTGTTTATTCCTAAGCTCCTATCTCTTGATTATGTGTTTTAATCTGACTCTCCCGAGCCTAGATTCTAACTTGACTTTCCCAAGCCTAGATCATGCCCTTAGACTACTCTCCCGAGTATCCCTAATGGACGAATGATGCATACATAATACAAGATAATCGCATAGAGTAAATATCCCCAGTTAAGCTAGCTAAGTACTTCTCAACCCATTCGATAGATTTAGCTACTCATGCATAATAAAAAGAGAGTGAACAGATATAAAGAAGTAAATTCCATTTCTATAGATGAGTTTGAGTTCAAAATGACAATGGAAGATAAGGATAGAGAGTCTGGTAGCAATCCCTTGCTTTCCAAGGGCTTTACACTGTCAACTTTATTTCGTTCAAAAGATAATCCTACTTCTACAGAAGCTGCCCCTCTCTCTGATCTCGATGCTTCCGGCACTTTTCCAAGCTCACCAGAACGATCTATCGGCACAATCTCGCTTCTCTCGCTTCCACCTTAAAATAAAAGAAAATCTAAGAACAAGGCTATTCTAACTATGGAAAAAATTATCTAAGTATCTGAACTCGTTGAACTAGCTGAACTGCCTAACTCCTTTTTTTAAGGTTACCTTCGATATTTATAGAGCTTTGGGGTGAAAGGCGGTTTCTCTCTTATGATTGAACAGATGGGATGACTTTAATTCTCTGACTGATGCGCCAAATATTTGTCACCGAAAAGCTGAGTGTACTTGTTATCGTTAGCGGCTTATCAACTTAATTTGGATTCGACCGTCATCAGCTTTCTGTCCCATCGTGATTAATTATGCTTTTCACCTAGATGCGCCCACCAAGTTGCGTCGGCTCTATGCAGCAATCCTTCTTGAGCAAATGTTTTCGAGCACAAATCACCGCAAAGCCTTGTGGTAATGCTGCGCTCAACTGTTGATTTCTTGTGATCGCACTTTCCGCCTTGCATCAACGCATATTCTGCATAAAAATACAAAAGTTAATTGTTCTTATGCGATGAACGCATGCAACCGCAATGTTATGAGCTTAATGCTTTTTGGATGCAATCTAACATATTTTATCAACACAAACCTGCATTGTTTAATAACTTAGTACTGTAATAACATGCATTTCTGCTCGTTATCACACCCCCAAATTTAAACAATGCTTGTTTTCAAGCATAAGCCAAAGATGTCCTCTAGAAAGTCGACTGCAATCTCTTTTCCTAGATTTCTCAAGGATACTTCATTCAAATCCTATACACCAAAATTTCCTTAAGTCTTATTCAAGTCTCTTCTTAAAATATTTCCAAGACCTAGGGACTGCAAGTTTAACCTTCAAAAGGACTTTACTAGATTCCAAGACATCGCATGATTTTTCTCAAAAAGAACTTTTTCACTGGGGTGTTAAATGATTTTTACCCTTGCATATTTTGACATTGTTATTTTTCTCTGACCTTGCACTGATTCAAGTATCTCGCCTTTGTTTTGGCATGCCCCCACGTATGTCATGCGGACATCTAAATACGAGCAAGGCGCTCTTTTTCAGACTAATCAAGTCATAATATAGTTCAAAACATTTTTTTTGGTCATCAAGCTTTAGCTCATGCGAGCCAATAGCAAAATGCAATTTATACTCTTATGATACAGAGTTTTTTTTTATTACACTTTAGAATTTCATATTTTCATTATGGAGTACTTTTGCCTCCTTCATCTATATGATGAGTTTTTGCTTCACCATCAATCAACCTTCTCCATTTAAGACAACAGACAACTTTCATTTCATGCATGAAAAAACAAGACTATGAATCTTCTCTTGATTGTTTGCTTCACCAAATTATTTTGCCTTCAAGATTTTCATCTTTCTTTCATGTTGATCACTTGTCAGTCTGAGACAATCAAAAGTAGATGTTGAAAGTTGATCTTTCTTTGATGTGGAGATACTTAGCTTTTAGAAGGTTGAAGTTCGAGTAGAAGTAAATTTTAAACATGGATTTTCTTCTTTTATCATGACCATGCTCAATCATTGGAAAACTAAAGATTGAGTAGTGTTGAAGGCTTAATATGGTCAAGGCAACGGTTCTTTGCTCCATTTATTTTGAATCGTAGACTTCTTCGGTGATAGTAAAGTGGTGACAGAAGTTTCACTCTCTTCCTTTTCTAAGCTTTCATTTTTAGGATTGGTGAAAACAACGTCACGTCTTTTTACCTTCAATGAGTCTTTGATAGCATTAAAGGTAACAAAAGTCTTTCTTTTCATGCATGAAGGAACATTACTGCGGATTTCCATTTCATCATTTATCTCAAAGGGAAGCTTCTCGCTTGGATGATTCTCAATACCTTCAAGATAAAGGCAACCAAAAACTAACACGTGGAGTATTCTATTGTTTTACTTTTGTGTGTGCTATATTGATCAATGAAAATGTCTTAAATGAATACAAGTTTTCTTCACTTGAACCCAAGTATAAGCTTAAGTGGAGTATCCTGACAAGTACCAGAGTCAGACACAAGGACTTCTGAATTAATCTAAGTTGGTTAAGGTGATTTTTATAGAGTGAGAGCAATTAAATTGAGTGATGTTTTTTGTGCAAATAAAATGAGAAACTAACTACAAGCGAAAAAAAAAAAAAAAAAAGGATGAAGGTGAATGGGGAGAGTCATAGTGGGAATGTGATGCATCAAAGGTGTATGTGTGATGGTGATACGTTGAGTAATGGAGGATGGTATGCGTTAATGATAGAGATGCAAAACAAATGAAAACAACGTGTGTTGAATGATTAAAAATCAATTAATAAGGTAGGGATGAGAAGGCTCACTAACATTCATCTAAGTGATGCATAAGTACCCGTCATGTTATTAACTTACAAAATGAAGAATTCAACTTTCAATGTTTTATTCCACATAAATCTCATCTTTAAGGAGTTAATAATAGATAGAAGGTTAACTTTATCTCTAAAGTAGTTAGCTAACTCAAGTAGTTAACTTCTTTCCTTGTTTAATGACTTCCACAATCACTTGCTCTCTCAAGTAGTTAGCTATTTCTAATTAAACCAATTTGAAAAAACGATACGATGACTCATCACCCAAAATATGGATGTTAAATGGAAAGCATTGACAAGCACTACAACAACAAAATACTAACAACAAGAAAACAAGTATAGGCATATAGGAGCTGGTAACCCAGTTCGGCGATAAACCACCTACGTCTGGGGCAGTGTGCCTAGGAAAGATAATCCACTAATATTAAAGAGATAAGCAATTAAAACATAGTTCTTATCTGTAATACATCGACTACTACAATGACTCACATAGATCCCAAAACTTGTTCGTGTAGAAGAAGGTTCGTTTGTTGAGCGACAGTGAGATTTGGTAGACGATTGGTTTGGTGTTGTAGCGATAGGGAGAGGGGCTATTTTTTACGAGAGCGGGAGATAAAGAGAAGAAACGTTCTTCAAAGGTGAGTCTCTTGTTCTTTAGTATTTAATTTGTTGAAAGCATGCCATAATTTATTATGTGATGCATAACTTGTATGTATGTATGTGAATGCTTGTATTTCAGTCACAATGAATTTTGAACGATCTTGCTTTCGCTCATAGGTACTCTTTGATAAGAGTTTCTTCAATTGGTTCCTGTAGTAGAACATGCATCGGTGCTCTAATTACAGAATAGTTGTCATTCCATCTACAACAATCACAAGTTGAATTTTAACTATTAGTATTTCATAATGAACACAACAATAATGAGGTAAATATGCTTATCATACTGCAAATGGTCTGTCACCTAAGTTGTTCTCATATCGATGGAGTTGTTGAGGCGCTAAAAGAGGAAATCGATCCCAAGCCCAAATCTGCAGCAATAAAAGTGAGCCTGCAATGTCTTTGTCATCTATAACTGCACCCTTTCATATTTGCCTATATAACCATGCAAGACATCCAGGGGCCCCCAATTGTATGTCTCGGCAACATTAAAATCTACCAAGAGAGGAAGATACATCAGGTGCACTCTACTGTTGGATTTGTTGGGAAATTCCAATCCTCCAATCAACGTGAGAATATATGCTCGAGCATATCGTTGAAGTTCATCTTCATCTGCATTATCTGGTAGATGGGCAAAGTTGTTGAATTGATCATCTAATCGTGGCAGGCTAAGTGACCTCCCTTAAGAACGATATCATTCGTAGTTACGCCTAAAAGAAAGGCACAAAGTTGTTCCCAGTCATAATTTAGTGACCTGATCAATGGTCTTCTATTAATCGGGAGTTCAAATTGGATAACTACATCTTGAAGTGTAATCGTACACTCTCCATGCAACATGTTGAAAGTGTGTGTCTTCTACCACCATCGTTCCACTAATGTTGTTATCAGATGCCAGTCTAGTTGTATAAAATTGATACAGGAGACTCCGTAGAATCTTCCAGCTCATAGATAATTCAATATACGAGGGTCTGGGTCCTCTTACCTTCGAATAATAGCCTCTCATCGCCGATAATTCATAACATCAATATGCTCGTCTTCCCAAACTACTTTGGATCTATGGTTGCGTTGTAAGTATAAAATCAAGTCGTTGTATGGCCCTGTGGTAACATCCTCGTCCATCTGATCCTATAAAATCAGTATTAAATTTAACTTAAATATTTACTAAAAATCAATGTGATTACAATCAATAAATACAATGTCAATCAATAAGAAATACACTCTTCATTGTTACCAATTACAAAAAAAGTTACAAAAACGAGTCAATAAATAAATAAGTAACAGGAGTTACAATCAATAAGGACAATTAAAAATAAATAACTAAGTCACATCACGAGATCGATTGGAACAATTCCGTCTATTATGCCCTTCTGGTCTACAAATTGTGCAACGTGTCTTGTAACATTCCCTCCAATTTATCTCGTTTTTCATGCAAGAAGTAACGGCCTGCCAACTTTTCTAACTCGTGATTCGTCCGGATAAATAGTGGGGAAGTTAGGATCAGGCCAACATTTTTATCGGAGATGGGCTTGAGTTGGGGTGAATAATAGGCCAGGTAAGTGGGAATTTTGTAATAGTCTTCAATGTAGTCTAACCCAATGGTCTTACACGCAGCCATAGTGTGAGAACAGGGGATTCCATAACTCTGCCACTTATTGCATGTGCATGTTCTTTCACTTAATTTTATTCGGTGTGTGGTTCCACCCTTTAGTGTTATTAGGTTGATTGAGATGGTGACATCACACAACCTTGTTTGATGGTCAAATATGTTAACGGAATATTTAGTTGCACGTTGTTCCCAATGAGTTATTTTCTTTATGGCATACCTATGACAAATACGAAAATTACTTAGAATACCTCTACAGTTAGTATAAAACCGTGGGTAACTAAGAGGTGAATAATTTACCTTGTGAAACACTCTCTCGATTCAAGAGTAGTCTTTATTTCTACACGACGAGTAGAAAAATAAGCAATAGTTCAATAGAATGTTGCTCGGACTAGTCCAATGATGGGTAGCTTTCTGGCTCCTTTCAGAACAACATTTGTATTTTCGGCCACATTCGTGGTTAGCCATCCATAACGATGACCACCATCATGTGACTGTGTCCATTGCTTATGATCTATGGAAGCAAAATATCGTAAGCAATTAGGGTTTGCTGTTTGAAGTTCGACCAAACAGTCATTAAACTTTCGAACTTGAAATTTTGATCATACACTATACACCAAACTCTTCAATAGAATATTTCTATACTTGTCGTTAAAATTACTCACCACATATTGCAAGTAGAATCTGTAGTGTAATTTTACCCAACCGTTGTTAGGGTTTCTGACGGCAAATATTATGCCTTTGCGTCTATCTAAAATTAGACACATTCCCTCTCTTCCATGCACCACATGATCCCATAAATTTCTCAAAAATCAGCCCCATGAATCAGCACTTTCCTCCGATATAATAGTGTATGCAATTGGATAGACGTGAAGATTTGCATCGACTGAGGTAACTATCAATAATGTTCCTTCATACTTTCCATACAAATGGGTTCCATCAATTTGAAGTAGCGGCCTGCAATGCTTGAAACCCTCAATAACAGGTCCAAACGACCAAAACACACTATTGAACATGACAGTCCTATCATCACAATCCACCTTATTTAGCCTCCAATAGATAACTGTACTGGGGTTCGTGATTTTTAAGATATTCATCCATCTAAGCAGCAATTTCTACGATTCGACCAATTTCCGAATATCTTCGCGATTGCTTTTCTTCTTCCGTCCCACACTTTCCAGTAACTAATGGAATAATCATACCTTTTTTAGGTACAAAATCATGATAAATAAGTATGTGTTATTCCTATTTTTATAAAGGAATGTTTTCTTTTTTAAATAATGTCCACCTTCACACAAAATAATAATAAAAAATGGGTACAAAATCATGATAAATAAGTATGTGTTATTTCTATTTTTATAAAGGAATGTTTTTTTTTAAAAAAATAAAGGAATGTTTTTTTTTTTAAATAATATCCATCTTCAAACAAAATAATAAAAATAAAAATAGGTACAAAATCATGATAAATATTGTTATTAAAGACATGCATCATCACTTGACCATAAATCAATGATAAATATTATTTTATATTGACATGAATCTTTTTTTTTAATCATCCTAAAATTTACAATATTAAGGTGAATAATCCAAAATATATTGACATAAACGATAAACATAACAACAACAACAACAACAACAATAATAATACTAAGAATAACATTAACATTAACATTCAAACATTCAATATTCAATAATCGACAAATCATTCTAAATAATAGTAAATAACTATATACATAACCTTTGAATGACTTGATTGTAAAGATTTTTTAAGAAATAATAGCCATTATAAACACAATAAAAAAAATCAATGCAAAATTATGGACATTTTACATTTTTGTTTCATTTGAGAAAAAAAAGTATAATTTACCGACTATAAAATAAATTCTCCAATTAGTCCACTATAAAATATATTCTCCAATTAATCCATTATAACATAAAACGTCAATGTTTCTCCAATTAATCCACTATAAAATAAAGAAATAATATCCACTATTAAAAAAAATTTAACATAAAAATATACATTAATACCACTATTAACTTTATATTCTTATTTAAATACCTCTTTTTAGATTTCATTTTCTTTCTTTAATTCTTCTTATAAAAAAATTATCATTGGTTTTAGTTTTTTTTTTCTTTTCTCCACAAAACAAAGTAATATCACTATTTTTTCCATTAGGAACCTATTCTTAATTTTACATTTAAAATTATTAATAAATTTTAAAATTTTGGCAAAATGAAAAAAAAGATGAATGATTATGCTCCTAATTACTAATCTTTTTCTTTTACGTATGATTGATATAGATAGGTAGAATGATGGATTTTTAGATAACATTAGATTTTTTCTTTGAACGTGAATTAAAGATAAATTTTGATTTTTAAAAATTTGAATTAGATTATTTTTACTAAAAGTAAGGAGAAAATGTGATTTTTTTTTTCTTGTAAAAAAATCTCTCATTTTACATGTGATGTTGAAAGATATGGAAAATGTGATTTTTATTTTTTTTTTCTCTTACTTATGATGCTAAAAAATAAGAGAAAAAGAAATTATTAATGATTTCAAATGTAAATTTTTTTGAATGCATCTTTCAAAGGCAAGCATTTCAATATGGACAAAAATAATGCCCTATTGATCTAAATAGTTTTAAAAGTGCTTTTTTATCTAATTATCTTTGTAAAGTACCTTATTTTTTCAAGTAAACGTTAGTACATTTGATTTTGAATTTATTAGATCATTGACTTAGTGAATTTTTTAAAAAATCTACAATCATTTAGAAGTCTAATTACCTATTTTTAATAGTTAACCCGAACATATATAACACAATATTAATCACACGTAATTCTCCTTTATGAAAAACTATGAAATTAAACCAATATAAAAAAATTATGAGAATCAATACAAAAGAAATTAACCAAATATAAAAAATATATCAACTTATTAAAAGAAAAATATTGCACCTTACCAAAAAAATTTTGAATGATGGTTTGTAGAACATTTCTTCAATATAATATCCACTGTAAACAAAATAAACATTTAAAAAATCAGTAAAGATTATCAAAAACTTATTTTTTTGTTAAATAACAAAAATATATCAACTTACCAAATAAAATATTGCACTGAAACAAATTAATAATATGAAGGTGAAAATTGTAATGGCTATTAAATTTGAAATGGTAAGAAAATATGGAAAGAAAATATGGGGAGAAAATATGAAGATGGAAGATTGATTCTTGGGTGTTTGAAAATGAAGGCAGAAGATGATCTCGGGTGTTTGAAAATAAAGGAAGAAGGTGAAGAAATGAAGGGAAGAAGATAGGATGATGGATGATCGAGAGTTTGGGAAAAAGACAAAAAATAAATAAATGGTGGAACAGTTGACGAGGTCTTTAGGGTCAAACTGACCGCGTCTGTTGAACAGATGCATTTAGACCGATTTGATAACTCTTCTTTTTCTGACCCACTGAATGTTGAATAGACGCATTCAGACATTCTTTTTTTTTTTTTAATGAATTGAAAAAAAAATAATAATAAAATATTCCATAATATGTCTATTTGGATAAGGACAAAAAAATAACCCCTTTTACCTAAATAAGTTCAAAAGTACCTCTTTTACCTAATTAAAATAAAAATTAACCCTACAAATCTAATTAACCCTTAGTTGGGGTTAGATTGGCTAAATTAAAAACTAGCCTAAATGTAAAAATTTAAATACCTAATATATATTTATATATTTTAAAAAATCTAATATGGGTCAAGGTTGGGGTCAGGGTTGGGGCAAGGATACCCTCACCGTTCCCGAAGAAGAACTCTAAAGAGGTCTCAGGTTTGATCCCATCCCCAGTCATGAGGTGGGACTGGGCGAGGAATTTTGCCAACCCAAGGTGTAGAAGTACCCCAGTTTTAAGCAATAGGTGATCGATTCAGGGATCAAATCATATGGAAAGCACTTTTTAATTGAAATTTGAACATTTCGTTTCTACTATATTAAAAGGGGCTATATGGGGAGAATCTTCCTCTCCCCATTTCGCCCTTCAATTTTTTTTGTTAAATGCCCTTTATACCATTTCCATTAATTACGTGTGTCTTTTCTTTTCTTTTTTGGTTTAGTTTTTTGTTTTCAACAAATTAGCCTTCTAGGAAGAGACATCACATGAGTGGAGAAGAGAGAAAAACAATATGAAGAGTGGAGAGAGGAGAGATTAAAAAGTAACAAGTATAAATTATATTCACACTCCTTTATAATTAAAAACAATTTTATTTGAACTATTTAGAATTTTTGTTCATATTTTTAACTTTTCTTCCCCAATTTTATACTTTTAAGACAAATACAATAACTGGATAAAAAAAATTATATCACTTTGTGTTGTGAATAAGTAATTTAATTTTAACTTTACATAATAATTAAATATCTTTTAAATAAATAATAAGCACACCTTATCTGCCATGGAATCCGGTTGATGTATCCCTTCACATAACTAAATATTTTCTAAAGAATAAATACAAGTATTCCTATTTTCTTTGGCCCAATCTCCATTTTAAGAATGTCATGGATAATCCATAAACTTATTTTCTTTGATGAGTAGATATGATTATTATCTCCATATTTAAATTTTGATTTATTATTATCCATTAACCATTATATTTGAGGAAAAAAATCAGATATGCATAGTATCTTAAGTTTAAATTTAAATACAATATTGACTATTAGATTTACATCTAACACTAACAAATATTACTTATTTTCTTTATTTTTTAAAATTATTTTTTAAGGAGATGAGCAAGATAAATTACAAGAAGCAAAAATAAAACAATAATTTGGTTGGTAGATAAGAAATAGAAGTGGGTTTGAATGAGGAAAAGGGAAGAGGAACGGATGCGAAAGTGAAGGATAAAGTTCAAGAAGGAGCATTATTAACATTGACAATTCTTTTGGATTAAAAAATGTAGCAGTTGAATTCAATCAAAGAGCAACAACACTTTCTAATTTTCAATTTGTAAGAAATTATATAAAATGTTCCTTTTCAACCATAACATTATTATTTTATTAGTTTCAAGTAAATCTTTGATTAGATTTCTATAGTTTCAACTTTATCAGGATCTTAGATATCTTATTTATGTTTGAACCAAATTTTTTACCTATTTTTCATTTTTTTTAATTTAACATGTTTATTTATTGTGTTAAGAGAACTATCCATGAAACTAACACAATGAGCAACAAGATCAAATTTGATAGATTCAAAAGATCCAAAACAAAGGTATTAGTATCATATATATCTCTAACCTTGAATTACACAAGTATGCCAATAAAACCACTATTCATCAAAATATTATTATTGAGTTAGTTGATGATTTATATCGTTATTCCATCAAGTTTAAATTTCATGTAAAAATTTATAGTTTATACTACTACCATTGAAAGTACATTGATTCAAAATTTATGTTTTAAGTGTTCCAAAGATCCTCAAACATATTCAACCCATTTTTATATTTGTTGTGAATTAACATAAAATACAATCTCTGTCTCTATATATAAACATACATATATATAGTTTTGGCTATTAACTATTTTATTATTATTAATTTTTATATAAGATATTTATTATTTAAATTTATTAAAATTTATATTAATTTGTTATTGAAATTTTCACAGATAAAATTCATGTTCTAAAGATCTTTATCCACATGCAAATGCATGTGTTTTATAATTAGAATTTCTAATTTTTCAATATATATAAATGACTAGTTCACCAAAATATTTACATTTTTTTTCAATTTAAAAAGATATAGTTTGATAATACACTTGGAAATGTGTGTTTTGATAATAGGTTGGAAAAGATAAATCCCAAGAAGAAAATGAAGATAAAAGGACAATGAAAAGAAACCGATAACATTATTTTCTTCACTACAATCATTTGCTGATTTCCATATGATTGTTATCTGATTGCTCTTTGATTTCCATATAATTTCTTTTCTATTATCTTATGATTACTATCTTATACTTGTTTCTAATTCATTCTCTATTTGTTTTAGGTTGCTGAGAATAGAATGCAGACAAGAAAGTCTGAAGTGGAATATGAACGACCAAGAAGAAAATTGAAACTCACATCCAAAGCTATTGATTCGAAAATGGCGAAAAAACAAAAATCTCCAAAGAAGACACGAAATACAAGCATTATTATTGAGCCACATTCTTTCGATTTGAACATTTTACAACCAAAATGAAAAAAAAAATTCTTTTGGTAACTTTTGTAGACGTTGGTGTTGATGTGGAATTCCTAGACTAGTTTTGTGTTTGTTTTTTGTTGATAATTTCTTGAACAATATTTTATCACATAATGTTAGACAGTGGGAATATTTTTGTTGATAATGACTTTGATATTAGCACATATGTTGATAGTGAAATAGATGTACTTACATTGTCATTCAGGAATGAAAAGTTCTTAATTACCTAAATTGTGTGCATTACATATCTAGCATTGTTACTCCATGTCAGATAGTGATATTGTTATAAATTGTTTTTCAATTACTGTCTGATTAACTTCTAATAGAATTATATTCAAGAGCAACATAAGAATGTAGATTGGGAATTTAAAGTCGAAAAATAGGTTTCAGGATGGAGATTTCTGTGAAAGAAAACATTGTTATAAAGAAAAGGCAATTGAAAACACAACTAATGTTCATTCGTAGAACCAAAACCTGCTCTTCTTCCCTTCATGCTTATGTTTATACATCAACTGGTTACCTTCTGATCGCCATATAATTGACTTCTATTTTTTTTTCCAGTTCGTTAATTTCTTATAGTTATTTGATTGCATTCTGATTGCCTTTTATTTTTGTCAATTAAACAATAGTTCCTAATAGTTATCTGATTTTGTTCTTATCGGCATACGATTGTCTTTTGATTTTTATCATATTGTCATATGATTATCTTTTAATGTGAATGTATTCAAGAGTATCTGATTTGCATATATATAACTTTAATATGGTGCAGAGAATTTAAATTTCACTCATAGAATAATAACAACATCATTCATATGCTAAAAAAAGATTGAAAATCAATCCACTAATATACTAAAAAACCACCAAAACAATAAACCGTTGTACTGAACCTATTAAAACAATAGATTGTTCTTACTTCAGTGAGAAAAAAATATATTCAAATAAAAACAAACAATAAAGCTACCTTTGATGCTCATAATATGATCATTCAAATACGTTGATTTTTACATGTTTTTTAATATGACCACTATGCTTACAATGGGTACACTTCTTCCAATTTCCTAATTCATGATTTGAAGGGTTCCTTTGCTTTCGGGATCTTTCTGCTGAACGTTTAACAATCAGAGGCAATATAGTGTCATTTACCAATACAATACTCCATTCATTATGGTTACCAATAAGGCGAACAACACCATTATAAGTCGATACCAATGTGCTAGCAAAATAATACTTTGAGACAGATTTAAATTAAGGGTACGAATGACAACAAGAGTATGCCTACATGTTATTTGTTCCAAATCCCAAATACGACAAGTGCAACTATTACAATTCAACTTTACCAAAAAGGTTTTACCTCCATCAAGTACTTGATATTCAAAATCACCAAAAGGGTTAACTTAAAAAAAAAATTATAAAAGAAAAATAAGTAATATAAGCATGGAAAATAAAAGAAAATAACTCATAAACTAATTCATAGAGTTTAATATAATGAATATAATATGGCAATCCGATACCAATTTGACAACAATCAGTATAAGATAACGATGCAACAATCAAACAGTAATTACTTACAGTGAAATTTTGTGATTCATTAGCTAGATTTCTCATCACTCCTTCAACCCAACTAGTCAAAATACTCTTCAAAGAGGATGTTGATTTACTTCTATCATAAAACCACTATTGAAGTAACTCTTGGATTGCATCAAGCAGTAGAGTGATGGGTAAATTTCTATCATCCTTCAACATTGAATTCAAACTCTTGGAACTATTAGTTGTCCTCATTTGATATCTTCTTTGCTTAAAGCAGACATAGGCCCATCTCTCAAATCCCATTCTTAAGATATTTTGTAATAGATGGTATATTGACTCCATCCATCTTATATACAACTCAAAATCATCTATTGTATATGATTTTGCACACCGATGAAAAAACTTTTTCTATTGTAGAATCTTTGAATAAAAGCTTGTTTATAAGATGTTCCATACAAACAGAATATTGAGACAATGGAAACACATTTAAAGCAGCTTTTGAAATGCTTATATGCCTATTAGGTACAATAACTAATCCCTCCCAATCTCTGAAACAAGCTTTTAACTTCTCAAAAAACCACTTCCAAGAGGCATCATTTTTTGAATCAACTATACTGAAAGCAAGAGGAAAAATAATACTATTATTGTCCATCGTTGAGGCAGTCAATGACGTTCTAGCAAATTTACACTTTAAAAATGTCCTATCAATAGAAATATTCGGTTTACATTACATCCAACCTTCAATTGATGACTCCATAGCCATGAAGCAATATTTAAAATGACCATTTGAATGTAATTCATTTAGTAAACGACCTTACAAAAAAGAGGAGAAAAAATAAAGCACTTAGTATAGGTATAATTTGTTCACTAATATACTAATTAATAGGTATATCAGTCAATTGATTACTAACTGATTACTATAGGATTGATCAATGACATACCAAAGTAAATGAAAAAAGAAAACTTAGATTCATTTCTTTTAACTTCATAAAGAATTTAGGAATCAATGCATAAGAACCACCAACATCAACTTAGATTCATTTCTTAACTTCATAAAGAATTTAGGAATCAATGCATAAGAACCACCAACATCTTCTTTCAGCATCTTCATAATGGATTCTTTTTCCCTTCAAGTTTTATAATAACTAACAACAACCCCATAATTCATTCTCATATGATGTATAATATTTTTTTTTGTGTTAAATGATCATAGCTATATCCATTCAATGACTAACTGTGAAAATGTTTGCTTGTGAGAAGCATGAACCACGAAAAAGAAATCATGTTCACTAATATACTTTCGAATCATCCACAATTCACTACTTTTATAACATAATGCTCTAACAAGCCATTGGCAACCATCTTGAGTACATTCCAATGTTCGATTTAGTGGTCTAAATCTCATTCATGGTGTAGTTTGTAATTTGTAAATACGAATTATTTATTTCATAAAATAAGAAGTATCTTATTTGACATTTAGATAACATTAACTCAATCTGGTAAACTAAGATCCAAGATTTTTTCCAATGAAACTTGAACAGTATGTGGTAGACATACAGAATAATCATGTTCAAGTAATAACCTAAAAGATCCGTAGCATATGATTAAGTTTGGGTGACTTATTCTGGCAACACTGCGGATACGACCCATTCTGTAAGTGTTACAGACAATATGATCTATATTATTCATGTGGAGACATGTGAGTGGATGTATCCTGTATGAAGAGTTTATTTAAGATCGGACCAAGAAATTATTAGTTTCTTAGTACAACACCGTTGCTTGGAGAAACTAACTTTTCACTAGGATGACCATATGTAACTTGACCTTATCTTGAGTAAGTTGTGAAGTCCTGTCTATGAGGGCAATCTTTTGATCTATATGGGTGAGAGTGGCTAGTTTTACCGACTCAATTGCCAACCATTTTGGGGATTTTTCGAGTAGGGAGCTAGGATCACAACTACACAAGATGGAATTCACTCCTTTTCGTCGTTAGAAAAAATAGATAAATTGCTCTCTTAATAGCTGATTTTAGGTTTTGAACAATGAGTCTTGAACAATGAGGCCTTACCCTCTCATTGGCTCGAAAGGGGTTATTTTATAGTTGGACTATAAACTGTTTGGTCATTAGAGAAATCAGTGGCATTTAAGGAGTTAAATGAAACTACATGGGTAAAATGGTAATTTTGACCCACCTATAGTTAGTTGATTGGTTATATCCAATGGACATAGAAATATATCTACAATGCAAAGATGCAGCTAGTGGAGTGACTGACGTTAATGAATGTTGATTAATCCAATTAAAGAGTTTAGTTGATTAATCTCTTATCACTGAAACTTCTAATCTTAGGTTCATAAGGTCCCTTGTTAGCTCATTAAAGATAAAAATAAGGAATAATTGTTTTTGGAATAACTTGAATTATTCAAATTATTTAAGGAAGTTTAAGTAACTACTTAAATCAATAAGATTAATATAATATATAATATATATTGATACATCATAATATATAGTTAATAATAAATATGATTTATAATTAAAACTATATAATATGTGAGAGAAAAATATTTAAATGACATTCAAATATTATATGTAAATAGGATTTATACTATAGATTAAAATTTAATATGAATTTAATTCATATTAAAACTATACGTTATAAAAGGAAGTTGCATTATAATATGATTATTAATGCATATAATATGGTTTATTACTAGTTATTTAATCATATTATAAACCATATTGTGAATATTATATTAATATAATATTAAAAATACTCTCCTGATGCGTTGTTATTTCAGTAGAACGTGAGAGAGAGTAACTCCCTCTCCCTTCCTCTTCCTTTATCTGTGTGTTGAGAAAAAACACAAGACATATGTTTTTGAAAAAATTACACAGACCTCTCTCACTTTCTCAATCTCTCTTATAATTCCATCTGCCAAAAACGTTTTTGGAGCCCACACTTTCATCTTCCTTGCTTTTCTGAGAATAATAAGGTCTCTACTTGGTGGTGTCCAACTTGGAGAAAGAATTTCTGTGATTTTAAAGTAATATTGTTTGTGATCTTAGAGGGGATTCTCATGAAGTTTTGTGGTTCATCAAGGGTGAATTTCTTTCTCACTAAATTCTCTATAGAAAGCATGCTTAGGAGTTAATTGTTTATCATGTTTTGATGAATTTTTCTTCTCAATTTTTTTGTGTAAAAAATAAATTCAAATTGTACGGTGTTCACATGCTTCCGCAGAGAATTTCGTTCCTTCATCCAATTCAACAGATTTTGAATTTGACCTCAAAATTATCTATGAACTGAAATGAATTTAACAAAATTTCCTTACTAGCAAATAAGTCCTTCTTCAAAGACAATGCATAAGAGATATTGTTCAATATGAAAATCTCTAAAACTTCTAATTCACCTTCAAAATCAACCTCAATTACGAAAGAATGAGTAGCAACTGAAACCTCTCAAAACGTATTCACAGCAAGAATATTTCGTAAATTCATCCTTAACCACAGTAAAAAAATCAGCATACATCTTTACCTTCAAGAATCTTAACAACATGTTGAACCCTAGTACTACCTAAGTTCAATAAAGCTGAAAGTTCAATAGATGAATGAATATGAAGTTCCTTCTGCATGAAGTTAACAAAAGACTAAAAAATGAGTCGCTTCCTCAGCCAAAACACCAATAGTTTTGTAACCTACATAGCATTGTCGACCATCCCATTGACCACTATGGAAACGACTATTGGAAGTTTAACTATAACTACAAAATGCTACAAAAATATGAAAATAAAATAAAAATAAGATATAACTCAAAATGCTAACCGAAAAGTAATCAAAGGAAAATCAAATAGAAATCATATAACAAACACATTGATCTAACTTATATTGATATATTAGTAAATAATACAAATGATAGCCATCACATGAAAATCAAATAGTAATCAAATAGAAATCACTAACTATCAAGTAGTAAAATAGAAATTAGATGCCAATCAGATAAAAATACAAAATATGTACTATTAAATAGAAATCAGATGACAATTAAATATCAATTACAGAGTAATATACAGTATTATTGTTCTCTATTTGTGAAAAAAAATATCACAAACAGAGAAGGCAGAATAAACTTCCCCTACTGAGTTGGAATATCTCAAATTAAAAGTTGGAGTTCATCTAATGAAATTGAGAATTCCACAAAAATAGAATAACAACTAACTGCATAGTGATCAATACAGAAAATAATAAGAGAGTAAAGAATCCACAAATTTGAGATGTTGAGAAATTCGAAAACAAACCCTTACAAAAATTTGATTATCACAGGTTTGTTTTTGAAAACTAACCATCCACAAATTCGAATTTCTAAGGTTTTTTTTTTCTAAATAAACCTCCGCAAATCGGCTGAGAAATTAAAAATCAAAACTTGAGAAAGTCAAAATCAAAACATAATCAAGACCTGAGAATTCGAAAACAAAACTAAGAAATTCAAAATCAAACGGTAATCGCAACCAATTGAGTGCAATTTTTAGGGTTGGTTGTTGTAGAAACCATCCATAAATTCGAATTTCTAAGTTTTGTTTTTATAAAAAAAAAACTCCACAAATCCACTTAGAAATTCGAAAATACATGAGAATGTTGAATGCGAAATTTGAAATCAACTGAGAAATTGAGTGTGATTTTTAGGGCGTTGATGCAGAAAGTTGAATGCTGAAGAAGAAAGGAAAACGTGGGAAGAGAGGATTTCACATGTTTAATGTAGAAAATAATAAGAAATTTAAGTGGGCTTGGTTTTTTTAGAGAAATTAAAGGCTCAGGGTATTCTAGTAATTATGGGAAAATGAAAATTTTGTAATTAACCCTTCTTCTTAATGATTAGGGTTGAAAATCGTGAAAAAGGAAGAAGAAGGAAAAAAAAAAAAAGAAGGGGGTTGCCAATTTAAAAAAGAGAGAGGGTGGCATTTGGTGTCCGGCCAGAAAGAGAAGGATTTTGTCCGGTTGCGGTAGGCGTGGTTTCCTCCGGTTCGGCGGCGAGCCTGGTAGGCGTAAGAGTTCCATTCGACTGTGGGAACTGTTTTTGGCGTGGTGTTCTTCTCAACGGCAAGTGGTTTTCAGGCTGCGAGTTTCTACTTTGTGACTATTTGTTTCGCAGTGGGTGGGTATCAGTTCCTAGTTAATGTGTCTAAATAATCAAGTGAAATGAAATTTAGAGGTGTTGTTGTCTATAGATCTCTCGGTATCAGTGGGTGTTTTTAGCTGGCGGTATAGTCGGGTTTGGCAGTTTTTGCTCGGTGATTAGTCTCGGTAAAAAAGCGAGTAAATCGTGTCTTGTACATTGTTGATTTTGTTGATTATCTGTAATTGTAAATTTCTCATTGCTCGTAATAAAATTGATTCAAGCTAGTTCTCAATGTGGATGTTGACCAAATTAGTCGAACCACTATATATCTTGGTGTTCGTTTTTATTGCTTTCGATTTATTCTGCTGATTGTTTGTGCGTTCTATTTGGCCATCTAAGTTAGGTTCAAAACTCTCACAAGTGGTATCAGAGCACCATTCGATCCAAAGTTCTTTGTTCAGGATAATTTTTATTGGGATTAATTTGACAGATGGATTCGTTGTCTACACGGTTCGAAGTTATTAAATTTGATGGGAAAGGTGATTTCGGGTTATAGAGGAAAAAGATTAGACCTATTTTGGTACAAGAAAAGGTAGCCAAAATCTTAGACGAAAATGATCTTCCGCCATCAATTACAAAAGCTGAGAAAAGGGATACGGATGAGATGGCATATTCGATGATATTCATAATGCTCATACCTTGTTCGGAAAGCAGTCTTGGGTATATTAGACTCCTTGATTCGTAGTTGATGATATCCAGATCGTAAGTCTATTTTGGAGAATACTAAGGCTCCTTGTAATTGGTCAAATAGGTCATCAGTGCGTGGGAGTGGGTACTTATTCTTTATTGTCAACTTATTCAACTCCCGATAATCTACATAAACGCATTGATCCATCCTTTTTCTTAACAAATAAGACAGGTGCTCCTTATGTAGACACGCTAGGGCGTGTAAATCCCTTATCTAACAATTCTTGTAATTGTATTTTGAGTTCTTTTAATTCCGCAGGTGCCATTCTATATGGTGCTTTAGATATTGGTTCAGCTCCTGGAATTAGATCTATACAAAATTCTATTTCTCGACTAGGTGGTGAACCTGGTAGCTCTTCTAGGAATACATCTTCAAATTCTCTTATTACAGGAATGGCCTTAATTTCATCCTTTTGGTTTCGTAAATCCTCTACACTTGCTAAATATGGCCAAGCCCCATGGTTGAGCAAATGTTTAGTTTTTAAGGCTGAAATTATTCTTGGGGCTGATTGTGTATTAGAACTCTTAAACTTAAACTTGGTTCCTGTTGGAAAGATGAATATGACCTCTTTATTATGGCAATCTATGCTTGCATAGTTTGCTGCTAACCAGTCCATACCTAGTATTATGTCAAAATCACTTATGTCTAGGATGATAAGGGTCACCCCTAGTTTATTTCCTGATACTGACAATTCACAGTTTTCTATTACTGAGTTGGCCAACATAGATACTCCGGCAGGAGTAGCTACAGATAAAATGTAGCCTAAGGGCTTTGATGTTAATTGAGCATTTTGTGCAAATGTTGTAGAGATGAATGAATGACTAGAGTCCGAATCAAATAAAATGAAGGCATAATACCCGAGGATGGGTAATGTACCTGTAACAACTGCATCTTGATCCTCTACCTCTTGACGTGTAACAGCAAACACCCATCCTTTCTGTTGTTGGGTAACCTTGTTACTAATAGGCTGGGTGGTCTGGGTAGTTGATACTTGGTTGATGAGCTTAGCTTTAGGCAAGCCTTTGCATAGTGACCCGTCTGGCCATAGTTGAAACACACCCCTAAGTTCTATAGACATTGCCCCTGATGGTGTTTTCCACAATTTCTGCACTTAGGATATGTGAATGTTTGACTCTTCTGTTGTGACTGTACGCGCTGAGTGCTTTGGGAAATTTTTACTTGCCGTTGTGAACGTTGGAAGTTTTGTTGGGTGAATTTCCTTTTTTGATTTGGCATGAATCCTCGTTCAGAAGTTGAGGTTTTGACAGCCAAGATCTACTTCTATGAGTAAGGCCGACTCAAGGGCAAGAACATACTCTTTGTGTCGGAAAGCAGTAACAATGCCTTGAATGCCTTCTCTTAATCCTCAAATAAACCTTTCCACCTTCTTCTCTTCTGTGTCCACTAGTCGAGGGAAAAAGTGGGACAAGCGATCAAATTTTCGTTCATACTCTGCCACCGACATGTTCTCTTGACGAAGATTAAGAAATTCCACTTCCTTTTGATATCTTACTGTCAAAAGGAAATACTTGTTGTAAAAAGCCTAATTGAATTGTTGTCATGAGATTGAACCTTTGAATTGTTGTCATGAGATTGAACCTTTGATTGTTCTTTATGTGGATTCTCAACAGAACTTTTCATTGCCTCTTAACATGAAGGTGGCACAATTTACTTTCTGTTCTTCTGGGATGTTCATGTGGTGGAAAATAGTTTCTATTTCTATTATCCAATTCTCTGTTATAATTGGATCCATAGATGATCCATCAAATGTTAAAGGATTGAACTTCCTGAATTCTCGAATAATCTTCGAGTCATTTGTATCGTTGGTTATTGGTGCGGTGGACGAGGTTGTGTTTCCATTACTCATATTTTGTATTAGCATTTGTAGTGCATCTGGTGTAAGTAACACGTAAGGCGTCTGTTCATGTCCTTGATTTTGATCCCTTGTGGATTCACTTCGAGGTCTGCCTCGTTGTGTTGGAGCCCTTTGTGGTGGCATCTGGTACACACATTTTATTTTCATAATAAGGAAGCAATCTAATTTTAATTATTATTTTTTTTAACTCATACCTTATGTTTACTAAATTACTCGTTTGAAAATTCCACTTACCAGCGTATTTGGCATAACTGTGGGCATCACTTAACAAGCCGAACCATCAAACACCACGACTCTTCTAATTAGTAGAGCCTAATTGGCTCAAATTCTCTGATATCAAACTGTAACTACGGGATCCTTACATATTATGGTCCGACCACTACGACATGCATACTTAGACTTTTCTATCATGAGATGAGTTTTGGTAAAAAATCTCAAAAGAACATATCTAAGATTTTATTAATTAGGTAGAAAACTATATAAAAATTTTATTTTACAAAACACTAGGATTCATAAAACATTAGCGTGGTGATACAAAAAAATGCATATGCCTATAATAGTGAGCTTGATGGTTGGCCATTTGAGCGAGTCTAGTTCTGTCACCTACGCTGTGTCCTTACCTACAAAGTCTGTAAAATAGAACGAGTATATAATATAAATAGGATGAGTATATAATATACCCAGTAAGTAGTTCTCACATAGGGTAGTGGCCAATTGCACAATCACATGCAACATGTCCTGAAATCATATGTTTGGGACCGAAAACATATAATAACATGTGATGGTCGGTTATGCTTCTAACATAAATTTCTCCGCCCTAGTAGGAAGATGAGGACTTAAGCGAAAACTAACCCATTTGATGATTAGCGGGTCATGCAGTCAGTAGGGCCAGAGTCGCATCCAACATCAACCATTAGCATAAACGTAAGATTGGACTAGAGGGGTGCAACCATAATACCCTGTTAGTCCCTAGCATAAACTTGACATAGAATTGGGTCTAGAGGGGTGCAACCATATATGCCCTGCTAGCCCTAGAAGCATAACTTTATCTAATTAAAATTTAATCTTATTTCATCGTTGTGAACAAACATAATGCATGGGGTCCCTTGTCGATAAACGTATTTTAAATATGTAATGTAACATAACAATAACATAATTATGCAACATATTAAAGGTACACTACCATGAAACACTTAAAAAGAGGGTGAGATAAACTACTTACCTTGATTGCGATCCTAGTTATTCCTTATTATTCCTTATGATTCAATAAGTAGAGCTTTCCCTTTTAAACCAGAAGGAAATTTGGGCAACACTTCCCTCGCGTTTCCTCTTTCTAACTAACAGAATTACTTCACCCTTTTCACACGAGTTTTACTACTGAGTTTTGTTTGAGAATGAGTTTAACTTCCAGCCCAAAGCCTCCTATTTATAGCCGTTTCCAACTCTTCTCTGTGTGACAACTCATCCTACAAATAGCTTCTTTAAAATTACTTAGGTTTAAGAATTTCTATTAATAAGACACCTAATTTTGGCTAACGTTTGCCCTTACGTCTTCAACCTTTGTTTGTATTCAACATATCATCGTTCTCATTTTTCTTTGATGATCGCTTCTTGGCCACCGCGGGTTTGCTGCTTTCTGCTATAGCCTTGCCTTTTGCAATGCAAGGCGGGCTGCTTGTCGTTCTCTCTTTTCCCACTCTCTGCGTTGCTTTTCTTTCTCACGCTCAAAGAGCTCTTTGCCCTTGCTCTTATATAAGCGCTTCTTATTGGTTTCGCACTTTTTCCTCTTCTCCTCCAGCAACAATCTATCATCTTCTTCCTTCTTCCTCCTCTCTTCTTCTTCTTCTTCTTCTTTTTCTTCTCTCGCAAACTCTTCTTCGAATTGCTCAGAGGCCAACAACAGGCATTGTTCCTCCTCGCGCTTTCGGATCCCTTCAAGTCTGGCAAGCTCATTGTTTCGTCGCATTTCTTCAAACTCCAATCTTTTTCTTTTATCCCCCTCTACAATGATGAGCTTGCGCCTCTCCATCTTTTCTTGTTTCTCCTTCTCTTCTTTTCTTTTTCTCTCTTTCTCTTCTAATGCCAAAATTAATCTTTGCGGGTCAATTGTGGACCCTTGCGGTGCATTCTCCTTGTGACGCCGCATTAGGGGGTTTCCCTCTGCTTCTTCTCCTTCATCTATCGCAACCAATTGCGTTGCTTCAGGTTGCGCCGGTTCCATCAACTGCGTTGTTTCCCCCGTATCCTCCATTATGAAGGTTGATTCTCCATCCTTCTCAAGGCTCGCAGCCCTCTACCTTGCTTCTTTTTCTTCTCTCAAGCGCCTCTTCTCACATCGGCGCAATCTTCTCTCCTCTTTCTCCTTCTTCTTCCTCTTCTTTTTGGCCTCTTCATCTTCATCATCATCATTTTTCTCTTTGTTCTTTCTTGCCTTGTGATGATGTGAAGACTCCGCCTCTCCAGCCTTCTTTCCCTTCTTCTTCTTCTTATCTTCCTTCTCAGCCTCTTCTGGTTGCACATCCCCTGCAACCTCCTCCATCACAATGTCAGGGGTAACTAATGTAGCCTCCACTTCCTTGGCCTCCTCGATTGCGTTCTCTTCTTCTTCTCTTTCTTTTTCTCTTGGAGGTTCGTCATAAATTTCTGCGATGACAATTACCTCCTGAGACTCAGGGACTAGAACATCATTCTCCGTTTCTTCTACTTCAACCACCACTACTCCATCCTTCACTGCTTCATCCGCTCCTGCTCCATTTGCTACTACTACCGACTCTTCCTCCGTAGGAAGTGGTTGGTTTACAACCCCTACCTCGGGAAATCCACCTCCTTGCTCCAAGGTACTCAGGATGTTGCCAAACACCTCCGTATCATCGTGTCTCTTCCTTTCACTTCCAGTTGAGACGACAGGTGTTGGCGTAGGCATGCTCTCGGTGCTTCCTCCTCTCTTGAACACAGGAGGCCTAACAATCAAGGGATTTCTCCAGGATGGTGTGGGCTTGGGCGGTAAGCCTGCAACTGGCAGCCAGGAATGCTTCCTCTCGCATGGCTACTTGATCAGGGGTGGAAGGTGAAGCTGATTGGTTTGGGGTTTGGTCAGCCATGGATACACGCTTGGAAAGGTCTGGTTAAAAAAACTCAAGCTGTTGGGGAGAAAGAAAGGTTTGGGATGCAAGACACTTAAGGTTTCTAGTTTTCCAAAGTGAGGTAAAGGGTTTCCAATGAAAGAGGAGGTCGTATTTATAGGTTGGGTCGTGGTGGGGCCCAATGCAATTTTTGCGGTGACTGGCCTCGAGCAGCTCCAGAGGCGCGTCGTTCCACCTTCCTTATTTATGGAATTTCAGAAAAAGTGTCCTTTCGTCTGCCAAGTCATAATTGCTTGGGGATACGAATTGATTGGACTTCTTCCCAAATTTCCAAACGAAATTTTCTTTAATATTTTTTTTGAATGGATGCAAAATAAAGATTAACGAATTGTGCTTACCAACGCAAATGTATTTTCGCTGAGGACAGGCAATAACGCATATATCCCCACAACACACCCCTTAACCGAACACATTTCTGGAAGATACCTCAACATAGTGCATTTAGCTAAGGACGGGCAAAGAACATATACCAGCGCAACACACCCCTCAACTTAATACAGTTGAGGTAGGTGAACGCAAAGCATCTTGTATTAACTTACTATGCGGCCATTATCGCCTTGCATACTTGTTGTTAATTATTTAATTATATTATTATTATTTTTCATCAACGCAAGTTGTTATAGCTTGCGACAATAAATTTTCTCTTTATTACTCAATCATTCACCATTTAAAGCTCAAAGCATTAATTACAGAAAAAGTCAAGGAGTTAAAGACAAGACAAAATTAAAGGCAAAGAAATAGATGAGGAAAATAAATTCATAAAGTCAAAATTAAATGAAGAATTGAAGACAAAATTCAAAATTCAAAGAGACAGAAATTCAATAAAGCATTAAACATAGTATTGAGATATGGACCGAAAATTGCGTTGTCATGAGGGATCGCAATCCACATCTCCACAGGCGATCAGACTTGCCTACTCAATGTCTTAAGGACATTGCTCCTTGCCTACAGATCCCGGGGCTTCTGAGTTGTTGGGCACTGTTCCCGGTGTTCGATTTCTTATCTCAGAGGCCAACTGGCCCACTTGGATCTCTAGATTCCTTATAGAAGACGCTTGTGCTTGCATCACTGCATCATTTTTATCCATATACTGCTTCAACAATGTCTCTAACGAGCCTTCTGAGTTGTTAGACAATGATGGTTGTTGGTTATGCGGTCTTGATTACCCTTGATTGTGGTGAAAAGAGGGATTTCCTCTACTGCCCCCTTGATGGTTCACTGGCCCCCATAGGTTGGGATTGCCTCCCCAACCGAAGTTAGGGTGGCTCCTCCAGCCCGGATTATAGGTGTTGCTGAAGGGGTTGTTCTGGATAGAACACACTTGCTGAAAGTTCAATGGACACACGTTAGCTCTGTGAGCCCATCCACAATTGACACAACTAATTGCGGCCACTTGAGCTGGTGCCGCGGGTTGCGCTGATTATGGGGCAATGGCTCATTGGTTAATTTTCATAGATTGGAGGATCGAGGTCACCGTGGCCATCTGCACAGCCAACCTGGTCATTGTCTCCGCAGGGACAATGGCTGTTTCAGTTTTCCTTCTGTCGACGCCTCAGCTTCCATAACCATCGTCGATCCAGTCATCCATATTCCATGAGATGCGGTCGAGGATGACTTTGGCCTCTGTGTATGTCTTATCCATAAAACCTTCTGCCGTAGAGGCATCAGCAACAGCCTGCATTGCTCTGTTCAGGCCATTATAAAATGTTTCCATCAAGACACAATCGAGAATCCCGATATGCGGGAAGTTTTTCACCAGTCTCCTGAATCGCACCCAGGCGGTGCTCAGGGTCTCATTCTCCTTCTGTTCAAAGTTCAACACATCCTTTCACTCTTTGCGTTGACGGCGGGTGGGAAGATCTTCTTCATGAATCGCTCCACCAATTGCTCCCATGAAGTGATCTCATTTGGCTCCAGTGAGTAAGCCCACCTCTTAGCCCTGTCTCTTATACACATCTAGATGTGTATAAGAGACAGATCTCAAGGTCAGTTACGAATTCTGGTTCAACACCAGGACTCATAAACCGTCAGGCTACTCTCCACGTTGAACAGCCAGTACAATGACTGTCTCTTATACACATCTAGATGTGTATAAGAGACAGCCCTTGCGCGAAAAGTTCGCTAGATCTCAAGGTCAGTTACGAATTCTGGTTCAACACCAGGACTCATAAACCGTCAGGCTTCTCTCCACGTTGAACAGCCAGTACAATGAGATATGTCATGCAAAATACCAAAAACACACTCAAACAATAAACCGTTAACCAAGTCCTCGGCAACGGCGCCATAAACTTGTTGACCATTTTATATATGCTAACACTGAGATGTATGATTGATGATGTTTTATGCTTGAAATGATGCGATACTACCGCTAGATATGCGTTAATTATGGATGTTCAAGTAGTATGCCATACATTGTCACAAGTTTCCTTATGATGAAACCAAGTGTAATTCCACTGCAAGTTTCTCGATGTGATCCGAGGTTGAACATGGGGACTGATTTAGGTTATTATGGTACGTTCATGATATATGCGACCAGGTTTTCAATCTTTAAAAGTTTGGTTTGTATAGGTATATAAATTGTAATAAAGTAGAGTAAAGCAGTAAAGGTGTGATAATAAAATAAAAATACAATAAACCTAAGCTAGATGATATAAGATACAAGCTTCATGTTACAAGATGCTAGGGTCAAGCTGGCTGTGAAAGTTATGCAAAGGACGTGGAATGCGGCGGCAAGTCTTATGAACAGAATAGAAAGACAAAGACAAAGAATATGACAACGCAAGTTCCCAATTGCATTGAAGCTATAAATGTTGTTCCGCTCTTCTCTTGGTGTACATCTTTCAGTGATCAGCCGTGATCCCATATGTCTGTGGTGAAACAGAGACTTACATAATGAATGCAAGGTTGCTTCCATGTCTAGAAGTACTACTCACTTTAGTTAACGCATTCTTCTGACCTTCTCTCGATAGGTCGGAATGGCATCTTCACTTCTACTCTCACAGGTGAAGATGTCGTCTAGCATGCCTTAGCTAAACGCATTTTATATCTTTAACACAAATTAAGTACTTGGTTAATTCATATTGATTATCAGGGAATTAAGAAGACACCATGAAGAAAGTGATTAACGGGTGAACGGAAATAGATAGAAAATGGTAAATGAAAGCTATTGAAACATTTAATATCTCTATTAAGTGTTTGATACATGGTGTGAATGCAGAGGTAAATAAACAGTGAAATACAACGATGAAAGAGATAGAACAGATACAAACAAGTGCCAATGTCTTGGCACTGATTCGATGGAGATCTGCTTGCCGGATAGGATGGATTTGATGGTAGGAAGAACTTCCCTCTAAGGCTTGCTCCACCGATAGTAGTGATCTTTGCACAGAGCTTTCAATCAGGTGTTTGGTAGATTAGATATAAGATTCACCTCTCGGTCTTATCTCATCTTCTTCCCGAATTTCTTCACTTAAGCACTCAGCTCAGCCTTTTCTCTCAACAATTTTGCAGCACTTACTCGGTATCAAGTAGCACTTCTTCTCTGAAATCTATAGGGTATTTATAGTTATAGGTCTTTGACTCCGGCCTTGTGGTCCCCACTGATTGTTATGGCAATTCCGAAGATGGAGGGATATTATTCCTTCTGTTATGCAATCAGACCGTCAATTCTGCATGACCGTTAGTTGTATACATGTCTCAATCCTCCACTTTTGTGTTGCTCAGCTGCATCTTTCGATCATAGGTTCACATGCGGTGTTGTTTTTATTACCGCATGCGGTTGGAACACAACTCTGGATCGACTGTCATATTGCACCGTCATTGTGGTAATCGTCTCTTCATTGTTGATTGACGGGCGCAATGTGACAGAGATGCGTTGATCAGTTTCTCGTGAGCCTTGAGCGCAAGCGGTGACTTGGTTTCCTGCAAAACAGAGTAAAATTTGGCTTGTCTTTCCATCTTTATGGTGTTCGTGGGTGTAATTGCAAACATTTATCTCTTTGGATCGAGGAGAAAGGGGGCTCGGCGGGAAAAGGATTGTAACATGAGAGAAGCAATGAGGTCAACCTCTTTCAAATATACAACATGGATTCTGGCAATGCAATGTAGTTGGACTCTCATGTCGATCCGAATGAATCATCCTTTCCATGGAGGTAAATCTTTGCCTGCTAGGCAAGAGGATAGCAAGTTACAAATTATGTCGCGGTAGGACATGTATTTCTATTACTATGAAATTCATAAATGAAGTAGTTAATAGTGGGGTTACTATTATCCTTTTTGCAATGACGAATCTTATATGTGTTCTGAAGAAAAGTTGTTCATTTTTCGGGCTCTCGAAGGGGTGTGGAAACACATAAAAACTCTGGAATTGAAATGGAAAAGAGATGTAACTCCAGTTCCTTCGGAAATGGTAAGATCTTTGGCACAAGAAGAAGGGGTTGATCCATATCATCTTGACTGGTAGCTTGTGGCAATTCCGCCAAGATCTCATTTTTTATATATCAAAATGGACGATTCCATCGTTTATAGTCGAAAAGAATAGTCACAAGAGGTTTTTCAAACCAGAAGAGAGATTTTTCTTTTTTATCTATTTCTAACTTCGAATTTTCTCTATTTCCATCTGGAGGGTAAGAAGTTTCATAAACTGGTCTTTTTATATTATTGTAATACTAGGCTAATTTTCATACAATAGGTGCATATTTACTAACTTTTGGCCACAATATCTAGATAAGGTGGCATAAATAACTTGTATTTCTACAAGTTATCAACTGCCTATGTGCACGTGGCCATACTAAGTACCATCATATCATAGGTACTTCTGCTCAGATACCTTCTCAAATTTGTCCTTCAGTATCGAGCTACTAAGATACCTTCTCAAACGTCCTTCGGTATCAAATTGGCCATATACTTTCCCAAATGTCCTTCAGTATCAAATTGCCCAGGTACCTTCTCAAATGTCAGTACCAAATTGGTTAGATACCTTCTTAAATGTCCTTCGGTATCAAATGTGTATTTTGTAACATCAAATTAAGTTCCATTGCCTAGTATTTACACAAGAACTGTTCCATTACCACTCATTTACACAAGAACTCATTATTCTATAACCTTCCTCTAGGAAACATATATCAAAATCAGAACATAGCTTTTGTAATGGTTACATGACATACCTTGGCCTGTGTTACACACATACAAGCCGGAAACATGCATTAAGTTATTCTCCCACCATTTGTTGCTTGAGGAAGTATAATTTCATCATTAATGTCACTGTGCTTTACTTGATCATATATGCATGAGTATTGGAAACCTTAAATTTACTTAGTCACTCACCGCTCGCCAGGCTCTTAATGGTTTGTACTCTTCCCCTAGCTCTTCATGGCCTGAAAAGATATAATTCCTGATTAAACTACTTAGAATTCTTAGTAAAATACCTCAATTAATTCATTTATCGAGAGAACTTTCATCAACACAAACAGCTTTACTAGCAAGATCCCCTGAGCAAGGTCAGCGAGATACCCCTGAGCGATGTTAGCGAGATCCTCTAGAGTGAGATCAGGCTTTTCCTGGAAAATTTCATCCTAGCGATACTCACCCCAATTCTTAGCGAGATTTCCTTCTAGAGCGAGATTGGCGAGATTCTCTAAAGTGATACCAGCTAGATTTCCTCTATAGGCGAGATCCTCATCCCCACATCTCACTATAACTCCCACGGTGAACTGGTTGCTTGTTCAACCCAAGCAACTGTCTACTTATGCACTGTTTCCTTGTTACAACTTTAAAAATTCATAACTCGAAATTAAGAGCTCTTTTCAAGCAACTTTCTTCTACAAACTTGTTTAGAATTGAGTAACTTTCTTACCTTAAAATTTTAGCCAAGAATTCCTTCTAGTTTGTCCTAGAACTTCCAATCTTCACCTCAGGCCCTGATTAACCCAAGATTTTGCCTTCTCTGTTCTTTCTTCACTTCTTGTTCTTCTCCTTGTGCAAACTTCCTCCAGCAAGACAACCTCGTAAACTAGCTTCTCTCAGTTTTTAAATGGCACTGATTTTACTTAAATTTGCTCATGTCAATTGCCAAAATCATGCTTTTGAAGTTCGTTTTTCAAAAACTTCCCACCGCCCCCAGAGTTCAAGGATTAATTGCCACGTCACCCCTCATTTAATATGTTTTTCCTTCCCTTCCATCATAACTCCTACAGACAAACATGAATTGCTACTTAATAAATATATAATATGATATTCCTTTGGCTAAACATACTTATCTAGGAAACCTAGAGTTTAGGGTTTACAAACAGCCTCAACTACAGAGGACTTTAAATGATGAGGGAGCTTTCGGTGAAGAAAGTTCAAGTAGTAGTGACCTACAAAACTATCAGCTTACACGTGACAGGCCTCAGCAGGTGAGACAGGCTCCTACGAGGTATGGTTATGCTGATTTAGTTGCTTATGCTCTTACTTGTGAAGCTGACAGTATTGAAACATAGCCTCTTACTTTTAAGGAGGCAATTGTATCCGATTCGAATGAACAATAGAAAGATGCTATGGAAGTAGAGTTGTTCTTGTTGCAGAAGAATCAGACATGGTCATTGGTACCCAAACCTTATAATCAGAAACTCATCAAGTCAAAGTGGATTTACAAAATCAAGCTAGGTACAGGAGGTGATAGTAAGCCTAGGTATAAGGCTAGACCAGTAGCCAAGGGCTACACTCAGAAGGAGGGAGTTAACTTTCATGAGATTTTCTCTCCAGTGGTGAGACATTCGTCCATTCGAGTAATTTTATCTCTTTTTGTTCACTTTGATATGTTTGTTGAACAGATAGACATCACCATAGCTTTTCTTCATGGAGAATTGGAGAAAGTGATCTACATGGCTCAACGTAAGGGTTATGAGGTAAAGGGAAAGGAGGGCATTGTTTGTTGTTTTTATAAGTCCATCTATGTAGTGAAGCAATCGTCGAGGCAGTGGTATATTAGGTTTGATACCTTTATTCTGAAGTAAGGGTTTCATATGAGCTCATATGATGCCTGAGTGTATAGGAACCCATCTCAAAAAGGTACATATATTTATCTACTTCTGTAGGTAGATGATATGATCCTGGTGTTTAAGGATTATTCTGAACTCTATGATCTCAAGAAACAGTTGAGTAGTGAATTTGAGATGAAAGATTTAGGTGAACTAAAAAGGAATCTAGGCATGGATGTGAAAAGAGATAGGGAGAAAGGTTTGTCAACCATTTCACAAGAGAGTTATATGCATAAACTTCGAGTATAATATGCCTGGTTGTAAGGACGCTTCGTCTCAGTGTCTTGTTACTGAACAAGAAATGTTAGATTCTAGGAAGAAGCATTGGAATGCAGTTAAGTGGGTGCTTCGATATTTGACAGGTAGTGCCAGAGTATCACTGTGTTTTAGCAGGGATTGTGATAAATCAACACTGTTAGAAGGCTTCACAGATGCAGATTATGTTGCAGATCTTGACAAAAGAAGGCCTCTATTAGGTCACATTTTTCGTTTGTTTGGTAATATGGTCAGTTGGAAGGTTGCTCTACAGTCAGTTGTTACCTTGTCTATTACTGAGTTAGAGTATATTTCAATGGGTGAAGATGTTAAAGAGGCAGTGTGGTTGAAAAGGATAGTTGGTGAGTTGTCGTAGGAGTTCATTCCTATCGTCCGTTGTGATAACTAGAGTGTTATTCATCTTGTGAAAGAATCCATCTCATCAAGAATGGTTCAAACATATCAATGTCAAATTTTATTTTATCAGAGAAATTGTGGCCCAGAAAGATATTGAACTGGTCAAGGTTCATACAATTGAGAACTTGTCAGATATGTTAACCAAGGTTCTTCCAGCCTATAGGTATAAATACCTGTTAGATGGGCTGAATATTAAATCTGGATGATAGAGAGTTTGGAGAATCAGCTTGGCAGTTAAATATTCTTGTTATGAGAGAGATTTGTAGAAAATAACAAGGAATTTAAGTGGGCTTATTGGTTTTTCGGTGAAATTAAAGGCACAGTGGCATTTTGGTAATTATGGGAAAATGGAAATTTTTTAATTAACCCTTCTTCTCTATGATTGGGGCTGAAAATCATGAAAAAGGAAGAAGAAAAAAAGAAGGGGGGCTGCCGATTTTCAAAAAACACGCTGAGAGAGGGAGGCGTTCAACGTCTGACGAGAAAAGGAAGTATTTCTCCGGTTACAGCAAACGTGGTTTCCTTCGGTTCGGCGGCAGACGTGGTTGGCGTAAGAGTTCCGTTTGACGATGGGAACTGGTTTACGGCATGGTGTTCTTCTCAGTGGCAAGTGGCTTTCAGGCTGTGAGTTTCTAGTTTGTGACTATTTGTTTCGCAGTGGGTTCGTCTTAAATTCAGAGGCGGCGTTGTCTGCGGATCTCTCGGTATCAGTGGGAGTTTTTAGCCGGTGATATAGTCGGGTTTGGCAGTTTTTGCTCGACGATTAGTCTCAGTAAAGAGGCGGGTAAATCGTTTCTTATTCTGAAATTATAGATTGTTGATTTTGTTGATTATATGTAATTGTAAATTCCTCATTGCTCGTTATAAAATTGATTCAAGCTAGTTCTCAAAGTGGATGTAGACCAAATTGGTCGAACTACTATATATCTTGGTATTCGTTCTTATTACTTTTGATTTATTCTGCTGATTGTTTGTGCGTTTTGTTTAGCCATCTAAGTTAGGTTCAAAACTCTCACAATTAAGATTTGAAAAATATATTATGTGAGTGTAATTTTGGAATAAAGGAAAAAAGAATCCCATAGAAAAAAAACAATTTGAATATTTTTTTTTTATTTTTACCATATTTGTAATTTTTTTAAAAAATGATGATATGGGTGCTAAGGTATATGTCAAAAAAGCTACCTGATGCAATTCCTCTTATTTTAACCCCCTCCCCCTCCATTTTGCTACAATAATACTATTTACAATTCAGTGGTTAAATTAACAACCTCTTTCTCCCTCCAATGTTTCTAATTACTCCACATGTCGACAGTCGACTAACTCTTATGACGACCTTTGACAATCAATTCTGATGACTAACTGTAATTGCCAACTTATACATAGTTTATTGAGTAATTTTAGATAATCAAACAAGATTTTTGAAAAGCCTCTTAATAAATATGAAGTAGTTCGAAAAACTTGGTTGAATTAAACTACTTTTTCTTTTAAGACACACTTAAGGGATGAAAATTAAAGGCTCACCTCAATCGTCCAAGGCTTGGCTTTCTTCTCTAGTCAAAGTGCAGACTTCTAAGGTTTTTTTGGCTTGGGTCCTTTTATTAGGGCTTAGGCCCAATATTAATAATGAAGAACTGTGAAATCCAAAGTGGAAGCGGGATCAGTCCCAATTTAAGATTTTTACGAATGAAAAAATAGAAAATATAAAATATGCATTCTCAAAGAAATTTATTTTTACAGCATGTTTTTCAAAAAAAAAAAAAAATACAATGAAAAGAATAATAAGGTTTCAAAAATCCAACCTCTTGAAGACAAGATTCTTCACGAATTCCTCCTGAAATGGCACAAACTCTTCGAATTCCTTAGACCTCGAATCCGAAAAGCAACAATTCCCAAAAGTCAAAACAATGTACACAACCATAAGAATTACCAAGGTATTCTCCTTTAGGGGTGATAATCCACATGAGTGTGTGAGGCTTTGTGTAAATTTTTGGGAAGAAGGATAAGATAATTTTTTTTAGAGGAGATTTTACCAGAACAAATCGTTTTTTAGAACTCTTTATTCTACGTGCAGGATGAGGAAGAAGACCATTCTTTTTCCAACTCCCCAAAATCCACCATTAAAAAGAGAAAGTTTAGGCGAGAGGGAGTTGTCACTTTTATTTTAAAATAAAATATAAAATATTATTATTATTATTATTATAATATATAACTAATTATACATATATTAACCATCAATATATATAACTAACTTTATGTTACATCAATTATAACATAATGTTAATAATCTCTCATAAAATGTATAATGTTTAATATAAATATAATTCATATTAAATTTTAATCTATAGTTTTATATGAATCAAATTCATATAAATTTATATTTGAATCATATTCAAATATTTATTTCCCCTCAAAATAAACTACATATTATAATGTATCAAATACATTCTATTAATTATCTCAAATATAATTAATTTAAATTAATTATATCATATATAATTAATTCCCTCAATTAATTTGAACAATTCAAATTAACCAAAATTAATTTGATTATCAATTATCCTAGTTGAGCTATCGAAGGGTCCTTTGGACCTTTAGATTGAAGCTCTAATGGTACTTGAATAATTAATTAAACTCTTTTAATTAAATTATTCAATTTTCATTAACTGTAAATCATTCCACTAAAGATCGATAGTTGCACTCTTCGCACTATAGATATATTTCTGTGTCCATTGGATTTAACCAATCAACAGTGTGATGACCTTTCACAAATTGCTCGTAAGTACAAGTGGGCCAAAATTATCGATTGCCTCTATAGTTACATCTAACATCTTAAGTAGCACTGATCCCTCTAATGAACAATAAGTCATAGTCCAACAATGACCAAACCCCTCTTAGGCCAAGAGAGGGTGTGGTATCACATCGTTTAAGCTTCAGAATCAGCTTTTAAGAGAGCAATTTATCTACTTACTCTAATAGTAGGGAAGGAGTGAATTCTTTCTTGTGTAGCTGTGTTTTCAGTTTTCCAATCAGATGAATCCCCACAATGATAGACATATTGAGTCAGTGAATTAACCACTCTCACCCATGCAAATCAAAGGATCGCCTTCATTGGCAAAAGTTCACAACTTATTTAGGATTCAGGTCATGTCACCTATGGTTATCCTGGTGAAATGTAAGTCTCTACTATTAACGGTGTTATATAATGAGATTATTCATTTTGTGGTCTGGTCTTATACAAACACTTTTCGTATAGAACATCCTCGCTCACATGTCTCTACATGAATGATCAGGATCAGATAATTGTAGAACTTTACAACAATTGTAACATCTACAAAGCGGGCAATATTCGTAGTGTCACCAGACTAAGGTACCTAGCCTTATCCTTATACCACAGACCATTGAGGATATCAATTAAACACGATCCACCTGCACGTCACCACATACATGTTTAAGCTATAGAAGATAATCTTGGATGTGTTGGGATTGTTGTCATAAATCTAGTATATCTCGTGGTTTGTAGTTTTGTTAACAAAAATTATTTATCTAATAAAATCATAGGTATTTTATTTGACATTTATATACAATATTAATTCAATCCAATATACTAAGATTCAAGTTATATATGTTGGGGTTGATGCCCTAAATTTCGTAGGGTCCCATAATTTGTAATTGTATTCTACAAACAACTGATTTATTTAATAAAGTATATGATGTTTTATTTCATTCTAGTTGCATTAACCACAAACCAATAAGCTAACATCCAAGGTTATCTTGTAGCTTAAACATATATGTAGAGACATATGGGTGGATCATATTTTAAATGATAACCTAAATGGTCTGTAGTAGATAGATAAGGCTGGATACCTTATCCTGGTGACACTAGGAGTATGATCTATTTTGTAGATGTTACAATTGTTGTAAAGTGTTACAAATAATCTGATCATGATCATTCATGTGGAGACATGTGAGTAGGAATATTCTATACAAATGAGTTTGTATAAGACCGGACCACAAAATGTTTAGTTTCATTATATAACGTCGTTCATAATAGAGACTTACATTTCATCAAGATGATCATAGGTAACATGACCTGAATCCTGAGTGAGTTGTGAACTCCTGCCTATGAAGGCAGTCCTTTGATTTGTATGCATGAGAGTGGTCAGATCGCTGACTCAACATGCCTACCATTTTGGGGATTCGACTGATTAGGGAGCTGGGAACACATCTACACAAGAAGAAATTCACTCCTTCCCCAACGTCGGGGTACATAGATAAATTGCTCCCTTAAAGGGGTATTTGAGGGCTTGAACAATGTGGCGCCACACCCTCTCCTTGCCCGAGAGGGGTTTAATCATAATTGGACTATGATTTATTGTTCATTAGAGGGATCAATGGTACTTAAAGAGATAGATTTAACTACAAAGGCCAAAATGTAATTTTTTGCCTAGCTATACTTACGAGCAATTTGTGAAGGGTCATCGTACTATGGATTAGTTATATCCAATGGACACATAAATATATTTGTAGTGTGAAAAGTGCAGCTGTTGGTATTTAGTAAAGTACCCAACAATTAATGGATAGTGAATAATTTAATTAAAGAGGTTAATTGATTATTTATATACCCTTGGAGCTTAAAGCTATAGGTCCATGGGTCCCCTCGATAGCTCAATGAGAATACATGAGAATTATTTTTTGAATTAATTTGAATTTTTCAAATTAATTGAAGGAATTAGTTATATGTGATATATTTAATTTAATTCTAATTATATATGATATAATTACTATAATGTATTTGATACATTATAATATAAAGTTTATTTGAGAGAAAATAAATATTTGAATATGATTCAAATATTAATTATGTTAATTGGATTTTATAATTGAATTTAATATAAATCAGATTTATATTAAATATCATGGTTGAGAGAATTAAATTATAGGCTATATTATATTTGATACAATATAGAAACTATAGGTTATATGTTATACGAGATATAACATATAGTTTTGTGTGTATATATATATGTATAATAAATTAATTATTATATATATATAAATATATATATTAATTCAAATTAAATTATTTTTAATTCAATTTGATTTTGAATTAATGGAAAGGAAATAACTTCCCTCGCCAATAATCTCCCAACCCATGTAATGTGTGGTAGTTATGTAGAGTGGGAGATGATCATCTTCATCCTCCCAGATCAATAGGTGAAACAAAAAAAGGTTTTATATTATTTCTCTGCTCTCTCTTTGCTCTTTCTCTCTGCTCTCTCAAATTCCTCCATTCCCTTCCCTCACCAAAATAGCCAGAGCCCACAACTCTTAGGTTCTCATTTTGAGAATATTGAGAAAACCTAGTGGTGGTGTCAATTGTGGATCTTTTTCTGTTTGTGACTGTTCTTGGAAGGGAATTACGTGAAGATTTGACTCTTCAGGGGTAAGGGTTCCAAAACCCATCTTTTTCTTCTTTTTTTTTTTTTTTTTTTTTTTTTTTTTTTTTTTATTCTAGTGTAAGCATGCTATAAATTCATTAGATGCATAGGCACAGTACAGTAAGCACGTTACAGGGTAAAACTGTAACAATGTACTGTGCTTATGCATCTAATTAATTTTGTAGTGAGCACATTGTAATTAATTCTGTAGTGTACTATAGCGTCGCAACGCTGTGCCCTAGCGTTGCGACACTGTGATGCGGCGAACGAAGAAAAACATCGTAGCATCGACACTAGGGCACAACGTCGTGATGCTCTGAGACAGAGTTTTCACGCAGTTCAGCTCCCATTCGCGTGTGGTTCGTGGTTTACTTGTCCGGTTCAGTTTGCGGGTTTTTCGATTCGAGCTATTTTTGTTCATCTTGACCGGTTCATGATCTTATTTGAGCACTTCAAGGCTCGGATCACCAGTTCCAAACTGGATGGATTTATATCTTGTAATAGTTAGTTTTTTCTTTTCTAATAAGTGTCCAATCCTGATCCGTTAATTGCTTTTATGTAATGCATGTGATGTATGATTTAATTTTATTATTATATGTCATAATATATGTCATATAGTATAAAATCCCATCATAGGTTATGCATCTGATTTCATGCATCATATTATAAATGTTATAATTTTAGATGCACGATTTAATTTTAGAGCATGCTCATGCATCATATAATATAAATGTTATAATATATGCATGCATGCTTTAATAGCATATCCATGCATAATTTATATTATAATTGTTATAATATATAGTTCAATGTATGTATGGATGTATACTATAGTTTGTTTCATTACCTATTTATATAAATTTAATATATGATAGTAATGAAATGAAATTGCATGAAGCATGACACTACCTTAGATAATTTATAAATATTATAATTTACTAAAGTATGTCAAAGCATGCAATGGATGTTTTAATTTGTTTGATTTATTTATAATGATTATAACTAAATGAAATTAGAAATTAAAATTTATAATTATAAATTGCATGCAAACCTTATGTTAAAATCATCTTTTAAAATTGTCTTAAAACATGAGATAGACTTAAGATCACTTTTCTAATGAGATTAAAAATTTATGTTTAATCTTTTAATCGATTTAATAGAATTAAATTTGTTCTTAATTAAAAGATTAACATTGTAACAAATATATCTATAAAGGACCTTTTGTCTAAGGCTAGTTCTGTCTAGGCTGGGGTATTTAAGTTGACGAAAACATAACACCCGTATCTGGAAACTTACTTGGAAAGGTGAATTAGATAGATTTGTTACAAGCATGCAATATTTGATTAAAGTTTGTTAAAGTATTTAATAGACTCTAAATTGTTTAACTATCCAAAGGCAAGTGTTGTTTTTGGGCAAATTAAACATTCACTTAGTTAAAATCAGTAGCTGAGTTTTTCCTAAATTATTTAACTTTGGGTCAAACACTCAGTGGGAGAAAAATTGAGTATATGATACTTCATTTTTCCTCTTCACGTTTCTCCCTAAAATTTCACACTGTAAGATCTATACTCGGCCTCGAGGCACCTTGAGTGTCCCCCTACAAATGGTGTTTTTATAGATCAATATCAAGGTGAATGGAGAAAGTGTTTATAGTAAGTAGGAGTGGGATGTGTGACAACACATCCCTCGGTCTCTCTCATTAATTTGAAATAAAGTTTCATGCACGACGTCGTGGCACCTTGAGTGTCTCCCTAAAGGATGGAATTTTTGCATGATGCTTTATTTGAACTCTAGAAATGGATAGGATTAATTTAGTTTCATGTCCCAACCGGTTTTTCCCTATGGTTGGCTCATTGGGGTGGAACTTTAGAATCTAAAATGAGGGGTTACACTTAACAGAAATGTTAAGCAAGTTTAACAATTTTTGAATCAAACAATGGTGGCTGATAGTTACAGTAATAAGGAGTTGTTCTATCCATTGGTTGAGATTTTCTCATTCCAATGAAGGGGCACCTAAACACCCTACGGTGACTTTTGTCCTGCCTCACTGAAACATCATTGAAAAATAGTTGTTACTTAGGTTACATTAGATTATTTTGCTAAAAATTGATTGGTTTATCTTAAATGGTTTATTGCAAATAGACTAATATAAATAATTTGTGTGTTTTCAGCAAACTTATTTCAATCTGACTTCCACAATGCTTAATTTACTCGTCACTGACAAATTAACAAGCGAAAATTACACTTCTTGGAAAAGCATGATCAACACAATCCTAATCATTGATAACCTCTATTTTTTCCTAATGGAAGATTGTCCTCCCATTCCAGCTCTCAATGCTGCTCGAAATGTTCAAGAAGCATATGAGCGATGGACATGGGCAAACAAGAAGGCACGAGCGTACATCTTTCCAAGTCTTTCCAAAGTCTTGGCCAAGAAGTATGAGTCTATACTCACGACTAGTGAGATTATGATTTCCCCAAGAGGAATGTTTGGATAACCATCCGCATAGCTCAGGCACGACGCTTTCAAACACATCTTCAATGCTCGCATGCAAGAAGGGGCATTTGTTCGAGAACATGTTCTCAACATGATGGTCCATTTCAACGTGGCGGAGATGAATGGGTCCATCATCAATGAATCCAGTCAGGTTAGATTCATTCTGGAATCTTTACCTGAAAATTTCCTACAGTTCCATAGCAATGCTGTTATGAACAAGATTGACTACAACCTGACTAGCTTGCTCAACGAGCTACAAACCTTCCAGCCTTCGATGAAGAGTGAAGCACATGTTGCTTCACCCTCTAAGAAGTTCCACAGAGGTTCGACCTTTGGGAAAAAGTCTGTGCCTCCTTCTTTTGGCACCAAAAAGTAGAAGAAAAAGAAAGGTGGAAAGGGAAAAGCTAACCCACCAACTGCTGCCCAAAAGGGTAAGAAAGCTAAGGTTACAATGGGAATATGTTTTCATTGCAACTAGAAGGGACATTGGAAGAGGAACTATCCCAAATACCTGGTAGAAAAGAAGAAGGCCGAGCAAGGTGAAAAGTATTTGCTTGTTTTGGAAACCTGTTTAGTAGAGAATGATGATTCGACCTAGATAATTGATTCGAGCACCACTAACGATGTTTGTTCTTCATTTCAGGGAATTATTTCTTGATGGCAACAGGAAGCTGGGGAGATGAAGATGAGGTTGGAACTGGGCACGTCGTCTCAGCTATGACAATGGGAGGTCTCTAGTTAACTTTATAGAATAAATATATTTTGCTAGAAAATGTATATGTAGTTCCTGGTTTGAAGAGGAATTTAATTTCTATAAAGTGTTTATTAGAACAAAGTTATTTTATATATTTCTCTGTAAATAAAGTGTTAATATTGTTTCTGTTGAACTAGAAAACAATCTTTAACATTGAAATGTTTAAAACTGTGGTAACTCAAAATAAAAGACTTAGAATTTCTCTTAAAAAAAGGCCCAACTTTGGAACCTAAGGTTAGGACACATCAATCTCAATAGGATTGAGAGATTGATGAAGAATGGACTTCTAAGCGAGTTAGAAGAAAATTCTTTACCTGTGTGTGAGTCATGCCTTGAAGGCAAAATGACTAAAAAACTTTATACTGGAAAAGGTCATAGGTGCAAAGAACCCCTAGAGCTAGTACATTCAGACCTATGTGGTCCAATGAATGTAAAAGCAAGAGAAAGGTTTGAATATTTCATCACCTTTATTCATGATTATTTAAGATATGGGTATGTTTATTTAATGTAACATAAGTCTTAATCCTTTGAAAAGTTCATAGAGTTCAAGGCAGGAGTTGAAAATGCATCAAATAGAATAATTAAGACATTTGATCTGATCAAGATAGAGAGTTTTTGGATCTAACATTCTAGAACTATTTGATAGAGCATGAAATTGTATCCCAACTCTCAACACCTGGTACACCTTAGCAGAATGGTGAATCAGAAAGGAGAAATCAAACCCTATTAGACATGGTTTGGTCTAGATGAGTTACGCTTCCTTACCTGATTTGTTTTGGGGTTTTTCCATACAGGCTGCAGTGTATATTTTGAATTGTTTTCCATCGAAAAGTGTTACGAGAACACTTTTAGAGTTATGGAATGGTTGTAAAGCTAGTTTACATCATTTTAGAATATAGGTTTGCCCAGCACATATACTTAAGGCAAATCCTATGAAACTGAAACCTCATTAAAAAACTGTGCCTATTTGTAGGCTACCCCAAATGAACAAGAGGTGGTTACTTCTTCAACCCTAAGGAAAATAAAGTGTTTGTGTCAACAAACACTACTTTTCTGGAAGAAGACCACATAAGAGAGCATAAGCCCCGCAGTAAGGTTGTGTTGAATGCACTTTCAAAGGAATCTACTAAACCTTCAACAAGAGTTGTTGAATAACCCAACACCTCAACAAGAGTTGTTGAATAACCCAACACCTCAACAAGAGTTGTTAAAGTTGCATCATCTAATAGGTCAAATCCACCTCAACTGTTGAAGAAGCCTCGACGCAGTGGGAGGGTTGCGAACCAATCTGTTCGTTACATGGGTTTAACAGAAGTCCTAGCTATGGTAGCTGATGGAGATGTTGAGGATCCACTGTCTTACAAGAAGGCAATGAAGGATATTGAAAAAGATGAGCGAATCAAAGCTATGGATCTCGAAATAGAGTCGATGTACCTCAATTCAATTTGGGATATTGTAGATCTACTTGATGGGATTAAACCTATAGGTTGAAAATGGATCTACAAGAGAAAACGGGGTGTTGATGGGAAGGTGCATACCTTTAAGACTAGACTAGTGACAAAGGGTTATACCTAAGTTGAGAGAGTCGACTTTGAGGAGATTTTCTCACCTGTTGCCACTAAAGTCTATCCAAATCCTCCTGTCCATTGCCTCATATTATGACTATGAGATTTGGCAAATGGATGTCAAAACTGCCTTTCTTAATGGCAATCTTGAAGAGACAATTTATATGGAGCAACCCGAGGGATTTATAACCTAAAGTCAAGAGCAAAAGATTTGCATGCTTAATCAGTCTATTTATGGACTGAAGCAGGCTTCTTAATCTTGGAACATAAGTTTTGACACTGTGATCAAATCTTATGGCTTTGATTAGAATGTTGATGAACCTTGTGCATACAAGAGGATTATCAACAGTTCAGTCGTTTTCCTAGTGTTGTATGTAGACGACATCCTACTCATTTGGAATGATATAGGTCTACTGACTTAAGTTAAGAACTGGCTAGCGACCCAATTCCAAATGAAGGATTTGGGAGAGGCTCAGAGTTTTCTTGGAATTTAGATCTTTAGAGATCGAAAGAACAAAACTGTAGCTCTGTTTCAAGCATCATACATTGACAAGATGCTTATCAAGTATTCGACGCAGAACTCCAAGAGAGGCTTACTACCTTTTAGACATGGAGTTATATTGTCTAAGGAATAATGTCCTAAGAAACCTAAAGAGGTTGAGGAAATGAGACGGGTCCCCTATGCATCGATTGTTGATTGCCTAATGTATGCAATGTTATGTTCTAGACCTAACATCTTCTATGCTATGGGGATAGTGAGTAGATATCAGTCTAATCCAGGATATGATCGTTGGTCTATGTTAAAAATTTCACCAAGTATCTACGGAGAACGAGGAACTATATGCTTGTGTATGGTTCTAAGGATCTGATCCTTATAGGATACACGAACTCTAATTTCCAAACTGATAAGGATTCTAGGAATCCACATCAGGATCAGTGTTCACTCTTAACAGAGGAGCAGTAGTTTAGAGGTGTACTAAGTAAGGGTGCATTGTTGACTCCACCATGGAGGCTAAGTATGTAGCGGCTTGTGAAGCTGCTAAGGAAGCTATTTGGCTCAGAAAATTATTGACCGATCTGGAAGTCATTCCAGACATGTCAAAGCTCATCACACTTTATTGTGATAATAGTGTTATTGAGCTAATTCCTGAGAGCCTGGGAATCAAAAGTGTGGGAAACATATAGAGTGTAAGTATCATCTCATCCGAGATATTGTGCATTGAGATGACGTGATCATCACTCAGATAGCTTTGGAACACAACGTTGTTGATCCATTTACAAAGGCCCTTATGGTTAAGGTGTTTGAGGGTCACCTATAGAGTATGGGTCTATAAGACATGCCACATTTAGACTAGGGCAAGTGGGAGATTTGTATTGGGCGTGTTATGCCCTAGTTTATTGTTTGTGTACTTTGTAAATTAGTTTGACTTATATATTGTATACCCCACTAGCTTCAGGTTAAGTAGGAGACTTTGGGGTTGATACCCTAAATCTCATAGGGTCCAAATAACATATTTATTTAATAAAATATATGATGTCTTATTTCATTTTAGTTGTATTAACCAAAAACCAATAAACAAACATCCAATGTTATCTTGTAGCTTAAACATGTATGCAGAGACAACGGATGGATCATGTTTTAAGTGATAACCTAAATGGTTTGTAGTAGATCGATAAGGCTGGATACCTTATCCTAGTGACATATCAGTATGACCCGTTTTGTAGATGTTTCAATTATTGTAAAGTGTTACAAATGATTTGATCCTAATCATTCATGTAGAGACATGCGAGTGCAAATATTCTATACAAAGGAGTTTGTATAAGACCAGACTACGAAATGTTTAGTCTTATTATATAACGTTGTTCATAATAGAGACTTACATTTCACCAAGATGACCATATGTAACATGACCAAAATTCTGAGTGAGTTATAACATATAGTGTGTATATATATATTTATATGTATAATAAATTAGTTATTATATGTATAGATATATATTATATTAATTTAAATTAAATTATTTTTTGATCAATTTGATTTTGAATTAATGGGAGGGAAATAACTTCCCTCCCTAATAATCTCTCAACCCACTTAATGTGTGTAAGTTGGGTAGAGTGAGAGATGACCATCTTCTTCCTCCCAGATCCATAGGTGAAACAAAAATAATGTTATGTATTATTTCTCTGCTCTCTCCCTATTCTCTCAAATTTCTCAAATCCCTTCCCTCACCAAAATAGCCAAAGCCCACAACTCTTGGGTTCTCATCTTGGGAATACCGAGGAAACCTAGTGGTGGTGTCAATTGTGGATCTCGTTCTGTTCGTGACTGTTCTTGGAAAAGAATTACATGAAGATTTGATTCTTTAATGGTAAGGGTTCCAAAACCCATCTTTTTTTTTTTTTTTTTGTATTCTAGTGTAAGCATGCTGTAAATTCATTAGATGAGCATGCTGTAAATTCATTAGATGCATAATTTTTGTTTATGATTGCTGTAAATTTAATGTTCTGTGAAATTTGAGAAAATTGGGATTATCCACTTCTGTTAAAGGACCTTTATTTGGATCCTTCAATATGATGTCACTTGGACAGTATGTGGTTACCATACAGGCAGTTTATGTTCAATTAATAACCTAAAAGGTCTGTAATAAATGGATGAAGGTTGGGTGCCTTATCCTAGTAACATTGCAGATATGGCCTACTTTGTAATTGTTATATGAGATATAAGTCTTATAAACAATATGAACCATTTTGTTCATGTAAAGACATGTGAGTAAGGGTATCCTATATAAAGGAGTTTATATATAGATCAGACCACGAAATAATTAGTTTCTTTTTATAACACCGTTACTTGAAGAAGCTGATATTTCTTTAGGATGATCATGGGAGACTTAACCTTAATCCTGAGTGAGTTGTGAAATCTTGTTTTTTACGATAGTCCTTTGATCTGTATGGGTGAGAATGACCATGATAGTCGGCTCAATAAGCCTACCATTTTGAGGATTTATCTGATTAAGGAGTTGGGAACATAACTATACAAGATAAAATTTAGTCTTTAGTGGAGTGATTGGTAGTTAATGAATACTGATTAGTTGGATTAAAAGAGTTTAATCAATTAATCTCATATCGTTGGAGCTTCTAATTTGTAGGTTCATAAGGTCCCCTTGTTAATATTGGGATTGGTGTCCTAAAACTCTCGTAGTTTGTAAACATTGTATAAACAAATTGTTCTTAATAAAATAATTATTATTTTATGAGCATACACTCAATCCAATAAACTAAGATTGTAGGTTATTTTATGTAATTTAAACAAGTATATAGAGACATACAGGTGAATCTTGTTTAAATAATAACCTAAACAGTCTATAGTAGATGGATAAGGTTGGGTACCTTATCTTGATGACACTACGAATACGACTTGCTTTATAGATGTTACAAGTGTTGTAAAGTGCTACAAATGATCTGATCCTGATCATTTACGTAGAGACATGTGAGTGGGGATATCCTATACAAAAAGTTTGTATAAGACTGGACCACGAAATGATTGGTCTAATTACATAACACCATTAATAGTATAGAATTACATTTCACCAGGATGACCATAGGTGACATGACGTGAATCCTGAGTGAGATGTGAACTCCTACTCATGAAGGCGGTCCTTTGATTTGTATGGGTGAGAGTGGCTAGATTGCTAACTCAATAGGCCTACCATTTTAGGGATTCGTCTAATTGTGGAGCTGGGAATACAACTACACAAGATGGAATTTACTCATTCTCTAATGTCGGGGTAAGTAGATAAAATTGCTCTCTGAACTGCTGATTTTGAGGCTTGAACAATGTGGCCACATCCTCTCCTAGCCCGAGAGGGACTTAGTCATAGTTGAACTACGACTTATTGTTCATTAGAGGAATCAGTGATACTTAAGGAGTAGATGTAACTATTGGGATTGGTGTCCTAATTCTCCTAAAGTCTCGTTGTTTGTAATGATACACATTGTTTTATGAATAAAATAACTGTTATTTCATTATGGCATTTACTCATATCCAATAAAAAAAGCTCCATGGTTATCTTATGTAAACTTAAGCATGTATATGTGATATACAAGTGGATCATGCCTTAATTGATAACCTAAATAGGTTTGTAGTATAAGGATTAAGTTGGGATACCTAATCCTAGTGACACTATGGATACGACCCGCTTTGTAGAGGTTTGCAAGTGTTGTAAACTACTACAAACGGTAGATCCTGACCATTCATGTGGAGAAATGCGAGTGGAGGTGTCCTATACAAAGAGTTTATATAAGATCGAACAATGAGATGACTAGACTCTGTATATAACGCCGTTGATACTAGAGACGTACATCTCACCTAAACAACCATAGGTGACACGACCTCAATCCTAAGTGTTTTGAGAAATCCTACCTTTGAGGGTGGTTCTTTGATTAGTATGGGTGAGAGTGGCCAAATTGCCAACTCAACATGCCTACCTTTTTAGGGACTTGTCTGATTTGGGAGCTGGGAACTCAATTGCACAAGATGGAATTCACTCATTTCCCAAAGCAGGGATAAGTAGAGAGATTGCTCCCTTAAAGGCTGATTCCGGGACTTGAACATAGTGGCCACAGCTTCTCTTTGGAAGAGAGAACTCAGTCATAGTAGGACTACGACTTATATTCATTAGAGGGATTAGTGATACTTAAGGAGTTAGATGTAACTACAGAGGCATAATGATTATTGGCCAAGCTATACTTACGAGCGATCTGTGAAGGGCTGTCACATTGTTGATTGGTTAAGATGGACACATAATATATTTGTGGTAAGGACAATTCAGCTGTCGGTCTTTAGCGGAGTGTCTGGCAGTTAACGGATGGTGGATCCCATGACTAAAGAGTTTAGTCAGTTATTCATGTACCATTGAAGCTTCAAGCTACATGTCCATAAGGTCCCCTTGGTAGCTCAATGGATTCAAGTTGAGGATCAGTTCTTGGTATTGATTTGAAATGTTCAAATTGACAAGAGGTAATTCGATTATATATGATATGATCGGTATGGTGTATGGGATACATCAAGTTGAGGATTAATGTAAATGAGATTTACATTAAGTGCCATGGAATAGAAAAAGAGCTATGGTTTGTATGTTTCATGAGATGAAATACCAAAACTATAGGTTATTAATATAATATGGTAAGTTAGTTATCATTTATAGTTATCATTTATATTTATAATAATATTAATTATTGGATAATTATCTCATTTTCTCTAATAACCAATTGAGTGGGAGGTTTTTGGTGGTTTCATGGTAACCATGAGATAAAAGGAAGAATGTTTTCCTAATTTTAGTTAGGTTGAGAAATTGTTGTTTCGAGATTTCCTCTCTCGAAAAATTCTCACGGAAAGTTTTCAAGTAAATAGGATTTACTAAGCGACAGTTTGGAGTGAACTAAATGATCGTGGAGTGTTCTTAAGTGATAGACACTCAGCTAAGCGATGAGCTAAATGATCGCATAGCTTTTGCTAAATGATTGCTTAACTTTTCCTAAATGATTGGGCATCGACCTGTATGATGGGCTCTTCGATCTCCCACTTGCTCAATCGTTTACACAATTGTGGTTTCTTCTTCTTTCTACCTCAAACCAAATCCACACAGAGTTCACCCTCTAGATTCTCAGACTGACCAAGTTAGCCTTCTTGGTGGTGTTTTATTCAACTCAACACTTTCGAGGTTCTGTGGATGTTGTTCGTGGTGTTCGGAGTATTCGTAACCATGGCAATTGTTGAGTTCGAGAGTGTGATGTTCGTGTAGTGTAGCGATTGTGTTGGACGAGCATTCGTGTGTTGTTGTGTTTGAGCGTTTATGATCAAAGAGCTTGAAGATGAGTCGAGAAAAGTGTGTTACTCTTGTCCTTGATCTATTGTATAGCATGTTGTAATTTCTGTATTTTATGCATAACTGTATGTTTCCATTTTTTATTGTAATTGTAAAGTTCATATACGATTGTAATTTGGAATGATCTTTCCGCTGCTCATGGAAATCCTCATATTCGATTTCCTTCAATTGGTATCAGAGCCAGGTCGTTCTGATATTCCAAATTTCAATTTTGTTTCGAACTTCTTTTACAGTCTTAGTGGGTTTTCTGTATTTGTGTTTAATTGTTAAATGCATTTGTGGATGGGGTTAATGAATATTTTTGGATTTAATTACCTTTAGTTAAAGCTTTCTTTAATTACAAAGTGTTAATTTGTAAGGGCCCCTGTGTTTTTTGGGCATAATTAACTTGCAATCGAGTACGTAATTCAAAGAGTTTGAGTTAGTTGAATCCTTCCTAATGAATTTTCGAAGCACGGAGATGCGGTTCTCAACGAGGAAAAAGACCAAGAGTTGGTCGTATCGTGTAGCCTAAGGTAAACGATTGTTGGGATTTATCTAAGCGATCGTGTAAATTTTTCTATTCAATCGTGTAATATTTACTAAACGATGTAGTAAATCATTTACTCTATCGTGTATCGTTGGTTGCCCGATCGTGTAGGCGCTAGAGGTAGACGATCGTAGTGGGAGCATTTGATGCTCATCGTTTAGTAAAAGTCGCGTGCTAGATTATCGTATAGTTTGCAAGCCTCATCGCTTAGTTACTACCTACACGATCATGAGGTATATGATACGAAGGTGCTTGCTAAGAGATTGTGTAGACGATGGTGTTTTTCTGCATCGTAATCATTTAAACGATCGTGTAAGGCATGCGTTGTGCAGAGTCTCATTGATTGTAACGATATACATTGTTTTATGAATAAAATAAATATTATTTTATTCTGGCATTTACTCATATCCAATAAACAAAGCTCCATGGTTATCTTATGTAAACCTAAGCATGTATTTGTTATATACAAGTGGATCATGCGTTAAGTGATATCCTAAATAGGTCTATAGTATAAGGATTAAGGAGGGATACCTGATCCTAGTGACACTACGGATACAGCTCGCTTTGTAGAGGTTTGCAAGTGTTGTAAACTAATACAGATGGTAGATCCTGACCATTCACGTGGAGATATGCGAGCGGGGGTGTCCTATACAAAGAGTTTGTATAAGATCGGACCACGAGATGACTAGACTCTGTATATAATGTCGTTGATACTAGAGATGTACATCTCACCTAAACGACCATAGGTGACATAACCTCAATCCTTAATGTTTTGGGAACTCCTGCCTTTGAGGGCAGTCCTTTGATTAGTATGGGTGAGAGTGGCTAGATTGCCAACTCAACATGCCTACCTTTTTAGGGACTTGTCTGACTTGGGAGCTGGGAACTCAATTACACAAGATCAAATTCATTCCTTTTCCGAAGTAGAGATAAATAGAGAGATTGCTCCCTTAAGGGCTGATTTCGAGGCTTGAACATAGTGGCCACAGCTTCTCTTTGGAAGAGAGGACTTAGTCATAGTAAAACTACAACTTATGTTATTAGAGGAATCAGTGGTAGTTAAGGAGTTAGATGTAACTATAGGGGCATAATGGTTACTGGCCGAGCTATACTTATGAGCGATCTGTGAAGGGTTATCATATTGTTGATTGGTTAAGATGGACATATAATATATCTGTGGTAAGGAGAATTCAGCTGTCGGTCTTTAATGAAGTGTCTGGCAGTTAACGGATGGTGGATCCCATGACTAAAGAGTTTAGTCAATTATTCATGTACCATTGAAGCTTCGAGCTACAGGTCCATAACGTTCTCTTAGTAGCTCAATGGATTCAAGTTGAGGATCAGTTCTTGGTTTTGATTTGAAATGTTCAAATTGACAAGAGGTAACTCGATTATATATGATATGATCGGTATGGTGTATGAGATACATCAAGTGGAGGATTAATGTAAATTAGATTTACATTAAATGCCATGGAATAGAAATAGATCTATGGTTTGTATGTTTCATGAGATGAAATACAAAAATTATAGGTTATATATATAATATGATAAGTTAGTTATCATTTATATTTATAATAATATTAATTATTGGATAATTATCTCTTTTTCTAATAACCAATTGAGTGGGAGGTTATTGGTGGTTTCATGGTAACCGTAAGATAAAACGAAAAATGTTTTCCTAATTTTAGTAAGGTTGAGAAATTGTTGTTTTGATACTTCCCCTCTCGAAAAATTCTCACGGAAAGTTGTCAAGTAAATAGTATTTACTAAGCGACAGCTTGAAGTAAGCTAAACGATCTTGGAGTGTTCTTAAGCGATAGACATCAGCTAAGCGATGCACTAAACAATCGCATAGCTTTTGCTAGACGATCGCTTAACTTTTCCTAAATGACTGGGCATTGACCTATACGAATTGTTCTTCCATCTCCCACTTGCTCAATCGTTTACACGATTGTGGTTTCTCCATCTTTCTGCCTCAAACCAAGTCCACACAGAGCCCATTCTCTGGATTCTCACACTGAGAATACCAAGGTAACCTTCTTGGTGGTGTCTTACTCAACTTGATACTGTCGAGGTTCTGTTGAGGTCGTTCGTGGTGTTCGGATTGTTCGTGACCTTGGCGATCGCTGAGTTAGAGTGCACAATGTTCGTGTAATGTAGCGATTGTGTTGGACGAGCGTTCGTGTGTTGCTATATTTGAGCGTTTGTGATCAAGGAGCTTAAAAATGAGTCGACAAAAATGTGTTACTCTTGTCCTTTATCTATTGTATATCATGTTGTAGTTTCTGTATTTTATGCATAACCGTATGTTTCTGTTTTTTATTGTAATTTTAAAGTTCATATACGATTGTAATTTGGAATGATCTTTCCGCTACTCATGAAAATCCTTGTATTCGATTTTCTTCAGTAACTACAAGGGCAAAACGGTAATTTTGGCCCAACTGTACTTACGAGCAATTTGTGAAGGGTCATCGCACTGTTGATTGGTTATATCCAATGGACACATAAATATATCTGTAGTGCGAAGAGTGCAGCTGTTGATCTTTAGTGGAGTGATCGATAGTTAAAGGAAGTTGGGTAATTTAATTAAAGAGATTAATTAATTATCCAAGTACCATTATAACTTCAATCTACAGATCCATAAGGTCCCCTTTGTAGCTCAACAGGGATCTAATTGAGAATTAATTTTAGATTAATTTGAAGTGTTCAAATTAATTGAGGGAATTAATTATATATGATATAAGATATATTAATGTAATGTATTTGATACATTACAATATAAAGTATTTTGAGAGAAATTTGAATATGATTAAAATACTAATTATATGAATGAGATTCATATAATTAAATTTAATATAAATATGATTTATATTAAATACCATAAATAGTTTAGAGGAATTAAATATTCGCATATGATTCGAATATAAATGATATGGAGGAGATTCATATAATTGAATTTACTATAAATATGATTTATATTAAATGTCATACATTGTTGAGAGAAAATAAAACTATATATTATAATCCTGTCTCTTATACACATCTAGATGTGTATAAGAGACAGCCCCCCCCCCCTCAAATTGTTGAACCAATGCCTTCTTAATCTCTATCCTGATCTTTTCTAGTCTTTAGGGACCGCAAGCTTAACCTTAAAAAAAATATTCTTTCTCAAACCGGGGTGTTGAAGTGATTTTGACCCTTGTATTATTCAAATATTCTTTTTTTGATCTTGCGCTGATTCGAGTGCCCAGCCTTCATTTTGGCTTGCTCCCACGGGTGTCATGCAAACATCCAACTATGAGCAAGACACTCTTTCTCAGTCAAAACTCATGCCCTGGTTTCTGCATTGATCACGATTCCCACCTTCGTTTTGGGTTACCCCCACGGGTGTCATGCGGGCATCCAACTAAGAGTAGGATCCGATCTCAACGTTATACAATTTTTTTTAATTAAATCGAAATTTCTAAAAGTAACAAGGTTGAAAATAACATTATTAGCACCCTCAAATTTAACACACAGCAATGTCCTCATTGCTGAGGGACGAAATAACTCATGTTATGGACTTAGGAAATTTCGTAAAAATAGTTTTGAGGGAAAGCTGGTAGACCGCTAAATTTTAGAAATGTTTCATGAATTGATTGTCTTGAAATTAGTCAGACTCTAGTACATGACGGTAAGAAACAAAGGCATGATTTTTATCATTGAAGTCATAATTAGCAAGTGGTGAATGCGGTGACCAAATAAAGTAATAAAAAATTCAAGATTGAGTCAAACTAAAGTGGATGAGATAGTAGAATTTAGCAATGTTAAATTGAAATGCGAGAAGTGCAAAATTGAAATAAGTTGAGGCAAGGAAAGACACAACCCCCAAATTTGCTTTATTGCCTGCATCATTTTTTATCACATCCTTTCCTGCAATGGGCTGATTCTTTGATTGCGATGGGTTGGTCAAACCGGTCGCGTGTTTGAGGTTATCGCATTGCTCCATCACAATCATTTACTACGATCAGTGTGATAAATATCAAGAGGATAAAAGGTATGAAAGAAAGAGTTGGCAATTATAAAGAGTAGTAATCATGCAAAAATTAAGATTGATTCATGAAAGAAAAATAACAAAAGGATACTAAAAAAGGATATACTTCGTCCCTGATGAATTTGTGTCGCTTATCAACATAGGGACTACATGTTTCTTCTTCATTCTAGCTTCCTCAGGTCCACGGAGGTTTTCTCTCCTTTTCTTGATCCTCTGGCGCGATCATAATCTGGTTATAGTCTCTGATATCTACGAGCGTCCATCCGATTGCTCTAATATATTTCTTCAGAATACTGAACAGTGCAATTTCTTTTTCTTCTGGTAATGCAGAGGATATGATTACTGGCAAGGTTTCATTCTGGCCAAGGAAAACGTACTTCAAGTGATTTGATAGAGTTTTCAGCTTCAGTGTAGGTGATTACTCTAAGAAGGGTATCTGTGTTTTTCTTTCTTCATTGTTCACTGTCTTTGTTATTGCATGGCAAGTTTCTAAGGATGTTGTCGCATCGTCTCTTTCTTCATTTTCTTCCTCGGACTACCAATCTTCAACGCAAGTATGTTCATCGTCGGAATCTAATAAGCCTTCATCTTCTGGGAACTTCATTGCCTTGATAATATTAAACCTGAGCTTCTTTCTATTGATGCTCATTATGATCTTTCCCTTATGCACATCTATTTAAGCACGACCAGTAGACAAGAATGGTCGTCCCAATATGATTGGCACATCTTTATCCGCTTTATAATCTAGAATGATGAAGTCTGCAGGCAGAATGAATTTGTCGATTGTGACGAAGACATCCTTCAATTTTCCTTCAGGGTATACCAGAGACCTATCTGCAAGTTGAAGAGTCACTGTTGTGGGTGTCAGCTGACCTACATTCAATTGTTTGAAGATTGAAAGGGGCATTAAGTTGATGCTTGCCCTAAGATCGCATAATGCTTGACCAATGTAGATCCCACCTATTGAGCAGGGTATCGTAAAGTTTCCTGGGTCGTGCATCTTTGGTGGGATTATAATATTTGACTCTTGTGTTAATGCCACCGTGGCGAATTTTCCTATGCTTCTCTTCTTCGAAACAATATCCTTCAAAAACTTGGCATACATCAGCATCTGCTTCATTGCTTCTGTAAATGGAATATTGATGTGTAGTTGTTTCAATATTTCCAGGAAGTGATGATACAGACCTTCATTGTTTTGCTTCTTTTTCAGTCTTTGAGGGAATGGAGGTAGCTGTACTTTCACTGTTCCATGGTCTGGAGGCTTAGAGGTGATCGCATCTTCAGGTTCTTTAGGTTGCATAACCTTAGGCTCCTTTGACTCGGTTTGCGTTAACGATTTCTTTGATTCCATTGCATTTGAATCGGTCATGCTAGGCTTCTTCCTAACTTCCATCGTCACCTTTCCACTTCTCAGGGTGATTGCTTGGTAGTATTCTTTCCTTGTACTCCCTGGGTTGCGGGGAAGCTCAGTTAAGTTACGTAATGTCCCTGGCGGTCTGTTTTTTAGCTCTCCCACAATTTGTCCTATTTGGATTTCTAAATTGCGGATGGACGTCACTTGGCTTTGGAGGACTGTTTCATTTTTTTCTTGTATTGTTTTAACAAATTCTCTAGAGAGGATGGTGGTGGTGTTTGAGAGCTACTGGCTTGCTGTTGTTGTTGACCGTTAGTTCTTTGGAAAAATCCTTGTGGTCATTCTCTTTGCACCATAGGTTGACAGCCTTGTTGTTGGTTATTTTTCCAAGAAAAATTGGGTGATTTCACCACCCAGGGTTGTACGTGTTTGAAAAAAGTGTTTTTCTTGAGTAGATTGACTGCGGATTTCATGGACACTCTTCAACAAAATGTGATTCTTCACATGTAGCACAACTAGTGCTTGTCTGTTCGATCGCATTGACTTGTCCTCTTTGAGTTCCGGGATTGTTTATTGCGATGCCCTGTAATAAATTTATCATCGCATTCATCTGATTTTGCAATGATTGATGGCACCATTACTTGCGTTACCTTCTCTGGGTTTTGCTCTTTGATCGCTTTCTTGCTAATCTTCGTAGTTTTTCGATATGCGATCAAGAATGTTCTTTGCCTCATCATATGTCTTGTCCAACAGACCTCATGCTGCTACTGTATTGGCAGCTATCTGCGATGCAGAATTTAGTCCATGATAGATAATCTCCATTTAGAGGCAATCCGGCAATCCATTGTGTGGACAGTCGCACACTAGTCTCTTGAATCTCACCCATGAGTCATTGAGAAAATTCATCTTCTTCTTGTTCAAAATTGATGATCAATTTCCTCTTCCTGGCATTCTCTGTAGGAGGGAAATACTTCTTCATAAACTTCTCCACTACTTGCTCCCATGAAGTTATCTCTCCTGGTTCAAGGGAGTATGCCCATTTTCTTGCTTTATCGCATAGTGAAAATGGAAATAACATGAAATCTCTTCTGTAGAGATATTAGGGAACACAAAAGTGTTACAAATTTCAATGAATCTTCGTAGATGGGCGTGTGGATCTTCACCCCACCATCCTCCAAATTGTCCTGCTGTTTGTATCATTTGTAACATTACTAGCTTCATCTCGAACCTTGATCCATTCAATGCTGATCTCATGATTCCTGGGGAGAAATCATACAAGTTGGTGATGCATAGTCCTTGATAGGTCTATTGCTATCATTTGCCAGTAGGATAGGATTTGCCATTATGTTGTTTTCATTTGCAGCTCGTTCTTCAGGTTGTTCAGCCATTCTGTGAGTTCTTCCTTGTCGTCTACGTCTACAAAATGTTCTTTCGATCTCTGGGTCGTAGTTGGGCGTAGGAGGGTCTCCTTCGCTCATGCGACGCTTACTTCTTCCTTTACCGAAGGAATGGCAATGTGATAGAGGTCGAAAGCTGCAAAGATCAAAGAGGTTTGATGTCAGCGCAATCTATACCATAATCCCCGGCAACGGCACCAAAAACTTGATATGTTGATTTATGATACAATGGTGTGGGTATGCGATGATGTGTGTTATACGATGACGTGCAGATGCGATGATCATAAAAATAGATATGCAACAGACTCTTTGATTCTATTGCGGTGGTGAAAAAGAAGTAGATGGTGTTTTAATTTAGATTTTCCTATGCGACGGAGTTAAGCGCAAAGTGATGAAAGCGAAGAGTTATCACAAGTATGCGATGAAGGGGTTGAGAAGGGATTTAGCTAACATTTTCCAAGATTGTGTACAAGTTATGCGATCATGCTATACACAAATATTAGTACTACATTTCTCAATGCAAAATGCCACATTTCCTATTTCTAGGATGCATGCGAAGTGTATGGGAAACAACAGATAGAACTTATTTCTAAGTTTATACTCTTGCTTATGCGATCTAATCTAACTCTCTCAAGTCTAGATTCTATCTTAAGATTACTCTCTTAGTTCAAATGATGAATGACGCATACATAAGACAAGATGATCGCATAAAATGCATATCTTAACTCATGCTAGCTAAGTACTTCTCAACCCATTCAGAAATTTAGCTACTCAAGCATGGTGTGGAGAGATTGAACATAAATCGAAATGAAGTTTCCATTTTCTGCAAATAAAGTACTGAATACAAAATAACAAATGGATTTGAGAAATAACAAGCCCGATAAGCAATGTCTTGCTTCTCGTGGCCTTTTACACTACTCTTTATCACTTCAACTTTGTTCTAGTTGTGGATTCTTGCTATCGCAAGGGCTGGCCTTCTCTCCTTTGTATTGTTTTCCAGTAGTCTCTCAATCTGTTCGGGAGCGATTTCTCTTGGCTTTGCCTCGTCTCCTTTCTCCCTCCGTCCTCTATCTATATGTATATATATGTGCGTGAATATGTCTCTCTCTGGTGGCATTCAATATTTATAGATTTCAAGTAGAAGCAGCTTTTCTTACTAATGATTGCAATGATGGTCGACATTAATTTCCCTACTCTATTGCGCCATTTAAAAGTCACTGAAAGTTCAATGTACTTGCTACAGTATGGCTTTTAACGGCTTGTCAACTTAATTCGGAATCGACATTTATCAGCTTTACGTCCCATCATGATGTATTATGTTGTCACATTGATGCGAGGTCTTTATGCGATCACTTTTTGAGAAACTTCTCACGATCGCATGTCTTACGATCGCAACTTTAAGCATGTTGTCGCATTGTGCCCTTGGATCGCAATTTCATATGCGCCATCACATTATACCTGCACAAAATAGGTAAATTAACTGCTTTTATACGATGAGCATTAGCGATCGTAATTCCTTTCAGTTTGTCACTTTCAAACATGATATTGCCTATTTTACCATCGCTTTCTCTCATTATTTTACTAATTTGAGCTGTAATAACTTGTATTTCTACCATTTATCATAGTATCTACCCTTTGGAGATCAAAGAGGTTCGAGCTTCATTCGAGGGAAACGTGAAGAAATTGGCTTCAAGGGTTATGTTTTCTCATCTCATTTTTCCCATGAAAAGCATGTTGTAAAATTTAGGGTTTATTAATGTGTAATCTTCTTCTTGTTGTTCTGTAATTTCTAAATTCTATGAAAATTAAAAATGAGATCGATCTCCGCTTCCATTGTGAAACTGTCACTAGTTTCACTTCAGTTAGCTCACTAAAGGATAGTACTGAGGAATGATTTAAATTGTTTAAATCAAATGAGAGGATTCTATATTAATGAGAATAATATATAATGGCTAATTACAAATATGATTTAATAGAGTTATTTAATGGATTAATTAATGGTTAATTAATTGATTAAGAAATAATGGAGATTGAAGATTAGTATAAATATATGATATTTATGATAATTATTTAAATTTATATTAAATAGGATTTAATATATAGTTATTTAATTAATGTGTCAATTAATTAAATAAGGGTTATTTAATTAATTAGCACTAAGGGTATAAAGGAAAATTCTTCGGGAAGGGAACAACCCTTCTCTATATAAATATATCCTCATAGCCCATTTAGGAAAATAGGTTTTCATTACACAAAATCCTAGCCTTCAAGCCTCTACCTTCTCTCTAACTTCTCTCTAAAAATTCTCTACCATTTTCCTCCTCAAAAGTTTTTGGAGACCACTCTTTCAAGTTGTTTGGAATCCTAGAGAATAGCAAGGTAACTTTGTTGGTGGTGTCTTCTTCATTGGAGAAGTTTGAGATTGTTGATAACAGTGGAAGAGGAAAGCTAGAAGAATCAATAAAGGTGAGTTTTGATTTCTTCTGTTCTTCTTTCTAGCATGCTTATGGTTGTTTGAATGTTTATCCTACAATTATATGTTTTATTTTACTGTTTTTGTTTCCTAAAAACGAATGTCTAAATGCAACGCGTTCATATGCTACTATGGGAATTCGATTCCTTCAAGATGTTTGTTTATTGGTTTTATTGGTTAATGCTACTAAATGTCACATAAAATACCTCAGATTTTATAAGTAAACTGTTTGTATATTACAATTACAAGCTACAGGATCTATGAGATTTGGGGCATCGACCCCAACAAACAATATCTAATAATAAGATTTAAACAATCAGCCTACTTCTCCAATAATATTTCATAAATAGCCTAAGCTTGAACAATATTTCATAACTAGATTTATGTAGATTTTTTGAACAAATTTAACCTTTCAATACATTCTCTCTTATTTAATTTTCGTAGTATTTTATAATTAAAATATTAAAAGAAATCAAAATGAATTTAATATTAATTATTTAGAGTTTTTTTTATTTTTATTAATCATTAATTATGAAATATTTCATCACTAATGAGTGTTTTTCATTTAATTTTTTATTATTTTATTCATTAATAAATATGTTATATATTCCTAAATCTTAGGAATATGTTATGGTGGTTATGTTCACAAAATTATTCACTTGCTATGAAACTTCTTCAAACAAAGTATCTAATTTCAAGTGGAAATTTCAACAATATCATGCTTTAAGCATGCATTTTGCAATTTGCCCTAGCATTATTATTATATAATAAGGGGCATGCATATTGGCTTTTTGGCCCTTAACCTCAAATTAATTAATTTTAATTAATTAATTAATTAATATTTTGATGATATCGAATTTTCTTTTATTTATTGAAAATTTGAGTATTTTGAAGTGTTTATTGTGTAAAGCTTGGAAGAACGATTCCAATGCAATTTGAATCACCCAAATCAGAGCTCAAATGAGGAAGATATAGGTGAAACAAGCTTAACGGGAAAAAAAACTCCGAGCTGATGACGTGACATATTTTTTTCATAAAAGTGAACCAATTGAAAGGTGCTACTTGGAGTATGGGAGGAATGATACATGGTAGACTTTTGAGTTTTGGATTGGTTTAAAATGAAAATGAATTTTTTTAAAAAAAAATGAATTTAATATTATTTTATGTTTATGTCTAACAACTAGTTAGACACATGATGAAATTTTACCTTTTGTTCGATTTTAAAAGAAAGTGATTTAAAAGAAAAAAAATATATATATATATATATATTATATTATATTATATTTGTGTCTAAGGACTAGTTGAGTTTAAATCTCCACCATTCAATTTTCTTTTCCAAGATCCAATGATCCAAATTAAATTTGGTTTCCAATAATTTTCTCTTTATTTAAACTCATATTTTTCTCCAAATATTGAGAACAATTTTCATAATTTTCAATCCTCTCTAAAAATACAAAGCTTCCATTGTTGCTTTCTCAGAACTTCAATTTTTTTTTTCATCTTCTTCTTGAGAGAGATATTTTATGTTGTGAGTATTGATTTATTGAGAGCTTTAATTTGTAAATTCACTCTTTTAGAGAGTTTCTCAAGTATATTCTTTAATTTTTTCAAACATTTTGTAAGGGTTGCTCTTGATCGAAAGTAGTAGTTGGACTCTAATTCGTGGAAAGAGTGGTGAGATCCTTATTCAAAATCCCAAGAGGCGCTTGAAAAAGTGGATGTAGGTCGAGTTTGACCGAACCACTATAAAAATCTCCGGTAGTAATTTATCTATCCTTGTACTACTTTAATTTTGTAATTATTGTGTTATTACAGTTTATTATATGAAATTAATTGCAATATTTATTTTTGAAATTTATTGTTCATGTTTGTTTACTTTTATTGATAGTTCTTTAATTTGCATATCTATTACCAATCTTATTATTAGAATTAAATAATGTGCTTAAAAGTGTTAGTTTTAATTTATTGATTATTTTAGATTAAATTTATTGTTTAAATCACTTTCTAGCAAAACGTTTATTAATTTGCTTAATTGGGCTCATTTAGTGAAATTTTTTTATTAGTTTTAAGAAATGGCTGACAAGAGAAACAACAAATTTTAAAGTTTCATTTGAAAAAATGGCAAAAAAGTTTCAAATTATAAAAATAGCAAAACGAATTTATATAATAAAAAAATACTAATTAGTAAATGACAAAACTACCCTAAAACAATAAAATTAAGTACAAATGAAAATGCAGGGATACATTGCTTCAAAAACAACACGAATATCACAAATACACTCTACCTAAACATTCTAGAACTACAAATACATGTTTAGAAAATGACGAGCAATCAAAGGTCATTAAAAACTTATAGATTTATACAACAGTGGACTTCTCCAAAGTGAGAAAGAGCAAAGTTGATTTTACTAGTAAAGTTGTTGGTAAGTGAATATGCGAATGAATTGCAATTCATGGCGATGTGACCATTGGAAGTATGATTGCGTTTGACACCAAACAGTTGTAGGGAGTCTGATCATCTTCATTCCATATGACCATTTTGCTCATTGAATCTTGGAAACCAACTTTAAACACTATCAATCCCAGAACGTCATTGTTGAAATTGATGTTCAAAGTAGAAACAAAAGCAGAAAACATGTGTGCAAGCGAAAAAAGGTCAGCAACCTGGTTAGGGTGGTCGTTGAAAGCTAGCCAAGATGATGGAATTTAAGAAAGAGTTGCTGAACCAACGATAAAAAACATGAGATTGCAAAGGAAAAAATGAGATTTTGGGGGCAGCTATGTGAAGAAGATGAAGAAGATAAGGTTTAGGGTTTTTTGTTATCTTCTTTTAATAAATAATAATAATAATAAATATATATATATATATATACACACATATGTTTCAAACATTTAAAATTTAATTCTCATTTAATACTGTTTTTTTTTAGGTTTAACAAGCCATTTTACATGTTTGTATATGAAAAATTGAAAAACATAAAAATATAAAGAAAAAAGATCAAATTAATTTGATAACAATATGTATAAAATAATGAAAAAAAATATTTAGAATACAATTGAATTTGTAACAAACATATAAACAAATCAAAAGTTAGTTAGATAAAATCAAATTTGATAATAAAAAATAAATTCAAATATAATTGAGAAAAAAACAGTAAGTTTTTGTTTATTTTGATTAAAAAAAATCGATAAGTAGTTAGATAAAATCTAATTTGATAATAAAATATAAATTCAAATATAATTCATGGAGAAAAATCAGAAAGGGGTTCGTTTATTTACAATTACACTTATTCATAATTTCATTTTCATAAGCTTCATCAACCACAAGCATAACTTGTTGTAGAGGCATAGCAAAAACAAATATAATAAGATGTTAATGAATAAAAGGTCATTAAAAAATAACAAAAATGATCAAAATTTAAATGAAATATACAATATATTAGATGATAACTTATAAAATATTCCGTAAAATCCTTAATTAAAATAAAAAATTAATCTGAATTTAGAATAATAAAAAATAAATAAAATAATATAAAATCTAAAGATGTATTATAAATTCAAATTCAAATGGTGATAAACAAATTAAATATTGATTAATTCTGAATATTTTCGAAAAGTGGTTAAATCAAATCAAAACAAAAAGCTAATTTGAATCAATTAGATGAGAAAGTTGAAAAAGATATTGGTTTATTTTAAATCAATTCGTGAAGTAGTTATCAAAATCTAAATTTTATATTAAAAATAAATTTCAATTTCAAAAGAAGAAGAAAACGAGAAAGAGATTGGTTATTCTAAATCAAATCCTAATTGTAAAGTTATAGCAAAAATAGTAGCTTGTTAATGAAACCACAAGAAAACATAAATCGATGGCGATGTATGGAGCAACAATCCAACTGATTCTTATGCAATCAACGTATGACCATTTTTTAAGGAAGTGATATTTCTTTTACTAAAACATTAAAACAATATAAAAAATAACATATACAACTAATTTATTAAAAATGTGAGAAATATATAGCTAATTCATTAAAAATGTATGTATACAATTATGAAAAACAATATGAAGATTTGAATAAAATATATGGATAAAAGAAGTTTTAATAATATATGGATATTTAAAACATAAATTTGGTAGAAAAATCTGGATATTTGATTAAGGTGAGATAAATTCGAAATTTTTTTAAATAGAATCTAAAATAATTATAAAATATAGAGATTATGTTAAATACATGACCAAAATTAGGAGGGCATTTGTAACAAATATCAATAATTACCGTGTATATATACCTCGACCCTATTTTCTGTTTGAATCTACGAACAAGGTAAGCACAAATGAGGGATTTAAAAATTTGTGGTCATGTGCATATCACATGAGTTGCCATAATTCTTATTCTTGGGCGGTTTTGCCATTTTTCAGAATAAAACTTCAAATTCCGCCATACATTCCAATTTGTCTTTAAGGGCATCCTATTCATCCCTCTCTAAGGTTGTCATAATGTGGATAGATATGACAAAGTAAGTGGAATACATATCTTAATAAACACTAAAATTATAATATAGGATATATATTATATAACAACTATAAATCTGTAATTGTTCAAAATATATTTGAAATAAAATTGTATATATTTGAAACAACATCGTATATATTTGAAATAAACCTAATATATATATAAAAGAAAAATTCTGGATGAAAACCAAGATTTGGTACTATAATGATGTATTAAATGCAATCTACCAAATTTGGAGATTCTGAATTTTAAATCAAAATTCAAAATTTGTAAAAAGAAAAAATTGTTAGACAAATTAGGGAAGAAATAAAGTCTCCTAAATTTAATGGAAATAGAAAATTTCTATTGTGATGGGTTTTGAAATTTTGGTACTTAGCACAAGATTTTCATTTTTTTTTTTTTTTTTCATGTATGTGACTTTTCAATTTTTTTCTAATAAAAAGCTAGAAATTAATTGGGCTATTATCGACTTTTGGACTTGTTTTTTATGTAATATTGTAACATATTAGGCTATTCATCAAAAAATGGTTGGATAATAATTCTTGTAATTTGACATATTTAATGAAGTTAATAGCATAGAAAACCATTTTTTTTAGAAATGGCTAGTACTTTGAAACAGTTTGATACACGATGAAAATCACTTTTGTCATTTTAAAAATAATTCCAAAACACATCTCTAATCACTTAAATGTTTAATTTTTCATTTATAGACATATTTTTCATACTATTAAAATTAATTTTGAATTATTAAAAGTATTTTTGGAAGTAATTTTGAAAATAAAAAAAAAGTTAACCATTTTAAAACCACTTCCAAACATAAGTTTGGGGATGATATACCACTTTATTGTATTTTTTATTTTCTTTATTCCTTTTTCTAGAAAGCACTTTGTTGTAAAACTAAAAACAATCTGCTTAGTCATTTGGCTTCATTTTTTTTAATCTCGAAGCAAACACTACGAGAAATTTTATCTTTCCCAATAAAACTTTTTCAGATGCTTTTAAGTGATGTTTTCCGACGGAAAAAATGTCATCGGGAGAAAGTGACTATGTCGACACTACTTTGATGGTCGTCGGGGTAGGAAAGACTTCTCTCGACGCAAGTTTCCTACCATCCCGAAAAGGACTATATCCCGACGTTATATCAGATGGCATCTAGAGATGACTTTCTTTGTTAAAAAATATTAATATATCTCCCAATAGTTGGAAAACTGTAGGAAAAATTGGCATATGCAGAGGCTATTTACAGCGTCGCGTAAGGCTATTTTAAAAGCCCATTTTCCCCTTTCCCTTCCCCCTCATTCGCCCGATCCCCTACTTCCTCTCCCTCTTCTCTTTTTTCCTATTATACCCTAACCCTAGCGCCGCTAACCCTACCCCTCTCTGCGACGATGCCACTACTCCACCCCTCTCTACATCTGACGCCTCATTCCATTTTTCCTTCCCTTTTTCTCAATTTGCTTTCCCCCTTTGTTCGCCCACCTCTATTTCCCTTCGTATCCTCTGCGCCACCAGCTCACTATTACAAAAATAGTGTTTCTTGACTTTTTTAAATGTCAAGAATGACTTTTCTTGACGTTTTAAAAATGTCAAGAATATCGATTTTCTTGACGTTTTAAAAACGTCAAGAAATGACATTTGACATTTAAAAAATGTGAAGAAACACAGACAATTACATGTTTGAAATGTCAAGAATATGGGCATTCTTGATAAGGAGAAAATGTCAAGAAATTTTGTGAACTTGACATTTAAAAAACGTCAAGAAATACAGACACTTATATGTTTGAAATGTCAAAAACATGGGCATTCTTGACAAGGAAAAAACGTCAAGAAATTTTGTGAACTTGACATTTAAAAAACGTCAAGAAATTTGCTTGTGATTTTTCTAGAAAAATCTACAATGTTGACGTTTTTACCTATAATTGCTTCTGTATTTTGATCCAATAACCACATTTGGTATATATATGACATACATTCATCAATAAAAAAAAAATAATATACATGCATTGATAAACTTATATATTAACAAAAAACCACCAATATCTCTTTAGAAAAAAACAGTCAACTCATATGGACACTTCCAAAACAATATAAGGAACATAATTCTAACAGTCAACCTTGAAGGAAATCACAAACATAGATCTCCATGAGCAGCGGAAGTGGATCGTTCCAAATTCCATTCTGAATGAACACAACGACTACAGTCTTAAACGGAAACATATAGATTATGCATCAAAAGAAATTACAACATGCAACAATAAGATTCAAGGGATATAGTATGCGTACCTTTGAAGAACCATTCTTCAAGTATCCCTCGATCAATGTCCAATGCATCCAACAATGCACTCGAATACAACGACTGGAATACAGCCTCCATGAACCTGTACAAACGTTTGAATGCTCCTCTAATCCAATTGAGTCCAACTCGATTCACGAAGGGATGTAGAACACCACCACAAGTGTTACCTTGGTATTCTCGGTGTGAGAATCCAAGAGTTGTGGGCTTTGTATGATCTTGGATTGAGAAAGATAGGAGGTAAACGATCGAGTAAGTGGGAGATAAGAACACTGTCTATCGCATAGACGATATACTCGATTGTTTAGTAAACAGCAGCCTATCACATAGACTTTGCTACTCGATCGTGTAGCAACGATCAAAAGAGTAACTATCGTATAGTCAATTCTAAGCGATCGTCTAGACTCTCAACGGTTATCGCTTAGTTCTTGTTTAGTAAAAACTATTTTTACTTGATAACCTATTTTCGTGAGAATTTCCCGAATGAAACAACTACTAATTTTGGAAAACAATTTTCTTTTTATCTCATGGTTACTATAAAACTTCCAATAACCTCTCACTCAAATAGTTATTAGAGAAAAAGAAATAATTATCATATATTTAATATATTATAAATAAATATGATAACCAATTTATCATATTATATTTATAACCTATGGTTTTAATATTTCATCACATGAAACATATAAACCATAATTCTTTTTCTATTTTATGGTACTTAATATAAATCATATTTATATTAAATCCTCCAATCAATGTATTTAATACATCACACAAATTATATCACATATAATTGAATTTTCTCTTGTTAATTCGACCACTTCAAACTAACCCAAAATTTAATTCTCAACTTGAATCCATTAAGCTACCAAAGGGACCTTATGGACATGTAGCTTAAAGCTCCAACGGTACGTGAATAACTGATTAAATTCTTTAGTCACGAGATCCACCATCCGTTAACTGTCGGTACACATCTAGATGTGTATAAGAGACAGACTAAGGGGACCTCATGAACCTGTAGCTCCAAAGCTCCAACGGTACGTGAATAACTGATTAAATTCTTTAGTCACGAGATCCACCATCCGTTAACTGTCGGGCACTCCACTAAAAACCGACAGCTGCACTCTTCGCACTACAGGTCTCTTATACACATCTAGATGTTTATAAGAGACAGATTCAATCTTGTGTAACTGAGTTCCCAATTCCCCAATCAGACGAATCCCCAAAAAGGTAGGCTTGTTGATTTGGCAATCTGGCCACCTCACCTATACTAATCAAAGGACCGCCCTCATATGCAGGATTTCCCAAAACACTCAGGATTAAGATCATGTCACCTATGGTCATTTTTGTGAAATGTAAGTCTCAATTATCAATGGCGTTATATAAATAGACGAATCATCTCGTGGTTCGGTCTTATACAAACTCTTTGTATAGGAAACCTCCACTCACATGTCTCCACATGAATGGTCAGAATCAGACCATTTGTAGCACTTTACAACACTTGTAAATATTTACAAAGCGGGCCGTATTTATAGTGTCACCAGGATAAGATATCCCTCCTTTATCCTTATACTATAGACCATTTAGTTAATTACTTAAGACGATCCACTTGTATGTCTCACATACATGCTTAAGTTTACATGAAATAACCATGGATCTTAGTTTATTGGATATGAGTAAATGCAAATAAAATAACAGTTATTTTATTAATAACAATGTATACAAACTATTTACAAACTACGAGACTCCGGGAGAATTAGGACACCAATCTCAACAAACCCAATATGAACAGTTTCAAAAAATACTTTTCCAAAACTTCTATCAACAGAACCATCATCTACCCAGACATGTCCCAATCCAAAACTATCATGTTTGAACAATACCAAAAGATATTTACACCTATATGGATATGAAGTAAATCCAGAAATTGATCAGCCAGAACAAACACATCCAAAATCACCAACCATAATCACATGTAGCAACCTAAAAATCCAGCCAACTTTATCCGCACCTCATCTAACTCGATTTGTGAGTACGGTTTCCTTGTATCAATCTATAAACATAAAAACCAAATATTATAATGGATTATATTTTTCTCTATGCTATTTGAAATGTCAAATAACGATAACATACCAAACCTGAGATGATAATGCTTCTTTTGGTCACAATATCCCTCATGATGTAGTATCCACATTCGATGCTCTCAACTTGTAGAGGACACTACAGAGAAAAAACTAGTAAATAAGAATGAAGTAATCCTTATACACTAGATGTCTACTTAATATGATGAATAAGTAGTCATTGTTAATTTATACTTGCCTTTACTATTCTCCATAAGGTTTGCTTCCGGCTTTTTTTAATATTCTTTTGAGATTGAAACATTGCAATTGCCCTATTTATCAAGAAATAACCACAAATTATTCTAAAATAAAGTACACTTTAAAACAAACACTACAAATGAAAAAGATTAACTTATGTGTCAGTTATATCGTATATCTACCCTTGATGTTGTCCTTATTTAGTCTAAGTAGTACACAGTATCATCATATGCATTTATAGCAAGTAATGCCCAGTGACCACTAGTTAATAAAATATAATTAGTATTTTATGCTAATAGAAATTGATAAAAAAAAAAAAAAAAAAAACGTGTTTTAACTCACCTAGGATTAAAAGGGGTAAGAACTAATTGGTTTGCTTCCGAGACCATCAGTCTACTACACAGGTTTCGAGTTTTAACTTCCTGAAAAGTATGTCCAGAGGAAATGAGAGATGAGTCTACAAAAGTGTATTGTAACTTTCCTTTGAATCAATAAATGATGAGTGCAAGTACCTACAAAAGATTTATAACATAAAAATATAGACGTCAAAAATTGGAAAGATACATTAGAACTGAAGTCTACAAAAGTAATAACATTACTTACACCATGTAAGCCACCAAAGTCATTGTCTTGACTTCATCCATCTTACAAAAGTTAATTATGTCCTCTTGCAGAACACAACTCTTTCGACTGATACCAAAAAGCCCAACTGGAAGTTATAAAGAAATACTAGACTCTTTGGCCATCACCTTCTCAGTATATCTAAGAATGAATTTCAAAGATATTGGAAGAACCGATGTTGAGTCAATGACTTCTTTTTTCTTAGTCATTTCCATTGAAGATTTCTCCTAATGTAACAAAATCATAGCAATAAAAGTATATAAAGCAGAAAATTAGACATTTGATGAACTTAATTGATTTTATTAGTGCCACTTACCTTAAAGATTTTCAAATCTTGTACATTGCAATTTACATTCACCTTTATCTTGTCTCTTCATTTCTCTGGGGACTAAATCTCCTCCACCTTAATCTTCTCTTTCTGTTTCTTTTCATATGCAGTCTTCATCTTGTCTTTTTGTTTATCTTGAGATTCAATCTCATCTGCTAAAAAGCTTGGAGCAACATTCATGTCCAGAAAATGCTATTGAAGATGATATTTGAAGACGAGCTTTTAATTCTCTAACACATTGACGAAGTGCTTCATTCTCACTTACAATTTTCTTGTTTTCATCCTTCCCATGTTTTGACTTTCATTTCATTGTATGAAACCACTAACCCCACACACATGTCCGTGCCTTTCTTGAGTACCCAAAGCTTGTGTTAAGATATCATTAGGAGTGATGTTTGTGGCATAATGGATCTGTATTATTCTTTAAGATCTCATCCTAAAAGGAAATGAAATTTAATATAATTAAGCTATATGTCATATACTTCATGTAAATTTAATACTTGTCTTACTATTCGATTGATGACTTCTTGAACATCTTCATTGTCATATTCTCCTTTCTTATTAACTCGAGCCTTCTTCCAGAGGTTAGCTTGATCGAAATAACTTTTATTTGAAGATACTTTCTTCAATATTCAAATGAAGAAAAAAAAATTAGACATATATTAAATTCTTACCATCTCCTCAACAAGGTTAGCATAATCTTTTCTTGAAATTCGATGATTGTACTTATTCTTAGATCGACGTTCTTCTTGCAAGTATCTTTTTTCCTATACAAACGTAATTATTATTAGTAAGGAATGACATAACAAATATTTATTAAATTAAATTAATCATTTACTTGAAACTTTACACACAATCTCGATCTTACAAACTCTTCCAAATGACTTTGATCAATAAATGAATACTTTTCTGGTGGATTTATTAGAAGTTGAGGTTCATCTTTAAATGGCATAAAGTATTTTGTTGTTAACCAATTCTTAAACTGACGAAAAGCTATGCTTGCAGCTTTCATAATGTTCTTCCTAGATCTTGTATCCATTACAAAGGCGACCTAAATATTGAAAAGTTAGTGAAAACATTACATATACATCTACAATATTATCAAGATAAAAAGTTGAATATATATACCTCAACTGTACTATATATCTTATCTTTCAACTCAATAGGCACACGTTTCCAAGATGTATATATAATAGGTACATGATAATGCATAGAGGACCCAATGAAAGACTTTAACTTAGATCCATTTTCACCAATGAGTACGCCATCTTCATTGTATTCCACAAACTTCTCTCCCGCACTCCTAATATATGTTACATCAAACATAATAGTAGCTCCCTGTTTTCAGTTCTTCTGATTGGTGGTTTCATTTGACCTAATGATAACTTGTAGAAATACAAGTAATTGTGGCTAATAAGTTGGAACAATTAGGGTCTTTAATGATAAAATCTCATCATTTTTAGAGAAAATGCATGGAATTACTCGAACATTATCAAATTCATGCAAAAGAATGTTTATTGCTAAAGTACTGCGGCACTAATGCATGATATTCCAGGATCTCAACAAAAGGTTAACGCATGATTAAGAAAAGTGTCGCAGACAAAGTCTAACGCATGGGCATGCGTCAGAGGGATTCAACGCAAGGAAGATTCATTGATTCAGGCTGTTTGTGACAAATCACCACTTGCAAGCATGGGCACTTGCAATGGGCGGCGTCTAAAAAGCATCTGAGTGTCAGGCGACTTACCAGGGTATGGAATTTAATGTTGTCCATCATCAAGTTGGAGAAGACCGACGCCTATAAATAGAAGAAATCCCACCAGATGAAAGAGTTTAAAGTTCCAAGTTCTCAACTCTTAGTTTTTAGTCTCAGTTTTAACTTAGTCTTAGTTTTAGATCTTTAGAGTAGTGTTGTGGTGCCGAGAAGATCAAGAGGGAAGAGAACCACCATCATCGCCGATCAAGGAGTGGCGGAAGCCGAGCTCGAGAGAGACACTTCTTCCAATTCTTCCACAAGTAGTTGTACACAACTAGAATTGAGCCAAAGAGGACAAGAGATTGTACTTTGCGGCTTGACTCATTTCATTTCATCTTACTTATCGCTTTCATCTTTTCATCTGATTAAGTATTGGTTATGTAAAGACAATCAGTTTCTTTATAAATTCACATATTTGATCTATCATACTTTGTCATTGTTTATTTCTTGTTTATGTTGGATGCATCTATATTTCATGCAAAATTTCATTTCGAACGCTCAAGCCAACTAAATCAATTATTAAAAGCATCTTTAGCTGAAACTATTCGAGAGAATAAGTAAGCCAGCATCAAGTTAGAACGCCTAGTACATCTAGAGATAGATGCACTGGTGTTTTATTGCATCCTGTGTTTGACGCATACATCCTAGAGATAGATATTATATGATATTCGCATTGAGAAGTGTCGAATAGAATCTAATGCATAAACGGAGATAAACAAGTCATCTCATTCGCATCATATTCTTGTTCGTATACATCCAATTTAGATCGACGCATATCACTTGCATCAAACTCCATTTTCACACGACCCATCATTCTCTACTCTACCTTTTTGTATCTTCTTGCACACATACCCAGCACCTTAGTGTAAATAACTCATTTCTCTATACACTTAGCATATCCCTACAATAGTTACAATGCAAGGTCTGTATTAGCTTTAATCTGAATCCCTGAGTTCGACCCTGGACTTACCAGGAACCTAAATTGGATTTATACTTGGATATGATTTAGGAAAACTTAAACGTCAATAAAGGAGTGTCATGCGTCCTGTTGCACATCACTAACGCATCAACGCATCATTCATATTTATACTTATTTTTCTAATTATTTTATACAATACACTCCTAAGCTCGAATCACGAAATCAACGAACACTTAACAACTACTATTTCTTTGTCACCAAACTCTAAATCTTCGTCACCCATTGTACTATGCTTCATCTGGTGTATAAATAAAAAACTGCAATAAAATTTAAGAAACAATTAGCATTGTATACATATTAAGCAAACAAAAAATCAAATATGATTGATAAAAATTATAAATTAAAAAAAACAATTTTCATATTACACAATATATAACCTACCCATCAAATGTTATGTAGGTATCCATGTGCCTTCACAATTCGATCGTACATATATTGACATGTTCTCATCCAAGTTATTATGTACATCAACATTCAACATATCATTGGGTATTCCTTGACAGTGTAATATTGTATTTCTAAGTTTGTCATCATTATATCTATCTTCGAAGTCCTTTTATGGTGGGGTAAGCACAATTGACCATCTAACATCACTTGGATCCTCAACATAAAATACTTGTCTTGCTTGGGTTGCTAATATAAAAGAATCAGACTTGTGACCTATTCTATTTAAATCAACTAAGATAAAACCGAGCTCATCGATTTTGATACCATTATTGTTCTCAACCCAATCACATCTAAACACAACAACATTAAACGTACGATAATTAATTCCCATATCTCTTGTATCACTCCATAAAAAGACATATCCCCAATGATGGGATTTTTATCTTTTAAATTAGACACTTGCATCGTTTTTGCAACTAAACTAACTCCACTATTTTGTACACTTCGATCCTTATCACAAGATTTTGTGTGATAGAGACATCCATTAATTACGTAACTGGCATATGTAATCACAAAAGGATGAGGACCACGAGCAATCCACCTCAAGTTATCTGAAACTTCAATATTTCCCATTTCAAGCTCAGTTGCAACCTACCATGAGAATTTTCATTCCAACTCAGGCATTAAAAAGAGCATGTAAAATAATAGGTTGAACATTTTACCTCTTCTTGTAGCCAAGATATAAAAGTCCAATTATGTTCCTCTTGAATCCATTTCTGATTTTTGGACTTATTTCGATGTTGCAATTGCAAAGCCACCATATGTTTTCTTTGAAGTGAACATTGAAACATAATATAGTTAGCTTTATATCATAAACTAAATGAAAAAATAAAACCAAAATCATTGAACAAACTTACTCTAAATATGGTTGCACATCAATTGTATTTTCCAAAACATACCGATGAGCTTGATATAAAAGTTCTTGTTCAAGTTTGAAAGAAACTCCTTTAAATAATGGTCTACCAATAGGCCCACAAAGTTTGACTTCCCTAACTATGTGTACTGTGATATGCATCATAATTATGAAAAATGAAGGAGGAAAATACTTCTCCAATAAACATAATATAAGCACAATATCTTCCTCCAACTTTTCTAATTGCTGCACATCTAGGACTTTGTTTCATACCGAATTGAAAAATATACACAATCGAGTTATGACATACCGAACATGTTTTGGTAGCATTGATCTTATCGCAATAGAAAATAATTGTTGTAAGAGCACATGACAATCGTGAGATTTTAATCTATTAAGCTTTAAATTTATCATCAGCACAAGGTTTTTAACATTCGAAGAGTAACCTTCAGGAACCTTTATTCCTGACAATGTCTTTAAAACACAACGTTTTTCTTCCTTTGTAAGAGTATAGCATGCGAGAGGAATGAAGATTTCTTTATCACCGTTAACAAATGCAAGCTCTGGTCGAATTTTTAAATGAACTAAATCACGTCTAGCATTCAATCCATCATTACTTTTCCCTGGAATATCAAGACGCGTACCTAAGATATTCATGCAAATATTTTTTTTCAATGTGCATCACATTTAAACAATGCCTGATATGAAGATCTTTTCAGTATGGCAGTTGAAAAAAAGAAAACAACATGTTCCAACAAATTTTTGAACTTCCTTTCGTGGTTTCTTTTTCATTGTTCTTCTTTCCTTTAGGAAATTCAAGATCTTTGATTTTTAAATATATAGCCTCCCTAGACAGTGGTTCTGGAATTGTACCAAGTTTCTTTTGACTGTTAAACGAATTTTTTTGGTGCCTGTACAAATGATTTCGTGCTAGAAATCTTCGATGTCCAAGGTATGTCATTTTTTCCCCATATTTCAATCTTATAGAAGACATATTGTCCCCACAAATTGGACACACCTTATACCCTTTCACACAACATCCACTTAGGTTACCATATGTAGGAAAATCATTGATTGTCCACAACAAAACTGACCGTAAGTTGAATAGTTCTTATTGATAAGCATCGTACCATTCAACACCATTTTCCCATAAAAGTTTTACATCTTCAATTAGTGGTGCTAAGTATGTGTCAATGTCGTCCCCTGGTTTTTTTGGACCCGAAATCAACATTGATAGCATCATGTACTTTCTTTTCATACACAATCATGGTGGAAGATTATAAATAACTATCACTACAGGCCAACAACTATATTTAGAACTCATTTCACCATGTAGATTTACTCCATCAGCTGACAATGCTAAACGAAGATTCCTAGGTTCAGAACCGAAGTCTGGCCATTTAGAGTCTATTAACTTCCAAGCCAGAGAGTCTGCTGGATGTCGTAACTTACCATCTACAATTCTTTCATCAGCGTGCCAAGTCAAGTTTTTAGCACAATCAATACTTCTAAAAAGCCTTTTGAAGCGTAGAATTGGTAGAAAGTACCATATCACTTTTGAAGGTATTTGTTTTTTCCTACATTTTGTATCCTTCCTATTTTTCCACCTTGATTCACTACATTTAGGACATTCAATTGCATCTGTATATACTTTTCTATACAAACAACAATCATTAAGGCATGCATGAATCTTCTGATATTCCATTCTTAGTGCACTTAAAGTTTTCTTTGTTTCATGCATTGAATTTGGGAGCTCATTACTAGTGGGTAAAATTTCCTTTAAGGTTTGAGTAGTTCTGAAAAACTAGTATCACTCCATTCATATCTAACTTTTAAATTATACAATGTGACTAATGTAGGTAAATTAGTGTATTTTTTGCACCACCCTTCATATAATGGTTTTTTAGCATCATTAAGCAACTTCTCAAATCCATTCAGATCTCTTGAATATTCCTTGTGAGCAACTTCAACCATTTCTTTTAAACTTCCAACATCAGCCTCTTCATACATATGAGTGTCAGACATAGAAAACTATCCACAAAATGATGAGTTAGGAAGTTTTTCCCCATGCCAAAACCAAATTTTATAACTTTCATCAATCTTATTGACATATAAATGATCTCTAATATCCTTGCTACTATGCAATTTACAATTCCCACATTTAAAACAAGGACAACGAATATTGGAGCTATATTTATTAGAAAATCCAAATTTTATGAAGTTTTTCACACCCAATTCATAATCTTTGGATAATCTACTCTTTTGCATTCATGATTTATCCATGATTGTAAATCTAGTAAGAAAAGATGATAAACAATGATCAACTTCAAAAAACAAGTTGTGGAAAACAAACCAGTTCCTAATACATACAACTTGTTATTTAGCTCTATAACATTCCAATATCAAGAAAGTAAGACAAATCAGAGAACCTCAAGGCAAATTAGAGAACAAAGACAAACACATCTAAAAAAAATTGAACCCAAGGCGTAATCGAACCTAAAAAAATTGAACCCAAGGCGTGCACGTGCTCTAATGTGCTAAACATGTATTAATTCCAATAACTAAATATTGAACCCAAGTTTGGCAAAGCATTACTTAGTTCAAAAACCCCTAACAAATTAGACACATTGACATATCTAACTTTATCAAGCATTTAACTAAAGAAAAGTGGCAAGTTCTTGCAAGTTCTCTAAATTAAAGCCCTAACATTGGCAAAGTGGCAATCCCAACATTGGTAAGTTTTCTAAAATTCAATCTCATTCAAGAACAATATGAAACAAGAGTTTATTATGAGATTCAAGAATATACATGAGAGATTAAACCCTAACTTTGAAAGTTCAAGCCTCAAACCAAAAAAATCAAGCCCTAAACTTTGTGAGTTCATGTCTCAAACCAAGAAAATCAAGCCCTAACTTTGAAATTTCATGCCTCAAACCAAGAAAATCAAGAATTAAACCTAATCTAAACAAGATTAAGCCTAACCTAAACAAAAAAATCAAGATTAAGCCTAATCAAACCAAGAAAATCAAGACTTAAACCCAATCTAAACAAGAAAATCAGGATTAAGCCCTAACTTTGAAAGTTCATGCCTCAAATCTAAAGAATCTCTTCAAGATTGATGGAATAACAAAGATGCATCAAAGGGAAATGAAAAACCAAAAAGATTTCGAGTGTATTTGGAATAAAATCGACTAAATCTGCTGGAACTTCTCTTAAGCCTATCTGATAGCGTTGCAAAGCTGTTGAAGAGCGCGCAATTTTCTCTTCAAAACCCATAGCGTTGCAACGCTACGTGCGTGAGGCGTGCACATTTTTCATTTTTTCGTCAAAATACGTAGTGTTGCAACGCTACTTTTTAGCATTGCAATGCTACTCTGTATATTCTACAATTCTTGACGTTTTTAATACGTCAAGAATCCATTAATTGAACTTGACATTTTTAACGTCAAGTATTGTATTTTCTAGAAAAAAATGCACAACCACCGCTTTTTAAAATCAATTCTTCACGTTTTATCTTTAAAATCACCTATTTCTTGACATTTTTTTCATAAAAATGTCAAGTATTTAAAATTGTAAACGTTAAGAAAGGTGATTTTTCTTGTAGTGGCTCTCAATCCAATTTTCGGCCAGCACCTTCTATTTCCCGTCATTTACTCCCTCTCATTTTTTTCCACCTCCGTTAAGGTACAATTTTTTTTTTTTAACTTTTTTGTTTTTTTTTAGGGATTTGATTGCTTATTTTCAAGGCTCCCCATTTCTTGCGGATCTCTCTCCATTGGGTATGATTTCGATTCTACTTTTGGTTGATCCTCTTTAAGTAATTTGTACTTTTTTGGAGAACTTTTCTAATTGTTCTTTCATTTAGTTATATTCTTTCTCTACATTGATTTGCAACAAAGATCAAGAATTTGATTCCCCCGTTAGTTTAAACTGGTTAAAATATCCTAGATCTGGCTAATCTTATGGAAATAAAATTTCAGGATTTGGAAGGATTGGAAGGTAGGTAGCAAGGGTTTCTCTCTAGAGAAACGATGTTGAACTTGTTATGGTTAACAATCCTTTTATCACCACTGATTACATGGTACTGTTCAAATTTTCTTTCTTTTTACATAAAGAAGAAAGAAATAGTTTATATATTGTTATGTTTTAGTTAATTTTTGTAATTTGTTTCTAGATGTTGAGTTAGATGGACTTGAAAGTCATGGTTTTACGACTCATGAAATCACAAGGAGATAACTGAAATAGGTATGAACTCTTCAACTTTGATAGTAAACTAATTAGAAGACTGTATATGTTGTTATCTTGTAGTTATAGTAACAACATAAACGTATTTATATGTTGCTATTTATAAAAATTGGCATGCCAACTTTGTTAAGAATCTTATTAAATTGGTAGCATGAAAATGTTGGGTCTTGTACATGAGGAAGTGAAAATGTTGGGTCTTGATTTTATAGATTTTGATGTTTTTTTTTTTATTAGAAAGATATTGATGCCTACAATAAGATAACAAAAACTTTATTTTGTGGATTTGAATAAACCCAAACTCTTTCTTCAGTTGCTTCTGTGACTCTATTCCCTGGCCAAAACTTTCATAATTAACCATATTTATACACATATGGGTAAACCCAAACTCTTTCTTTGGCTACTTCATCTTATTTTATTTGAGTCAGTTTTATTCTATGGCATATGAGGTTTGGTTTGAGTTAGAGTTTGATTGTAGGGAGTAGTTTATATTGTTATGTTTTAATTAAATGATGTAGATGAGGTTGAATTTTATTTACTAATTTGATTGATTTACAATGTTGTGGTCTTTTATTTTTGGCTTTGAATGGATATAACAAACTTAATTTCTATGATGATTTTATGCAATCTTTATGTAATTTGTCTATGCAATATAGATTCTTTAGCATAAGTGTTAGTTGTTGAGATTTGGTTTGAGTTATTTTTATTCTTTATTAGTATATGAGGTTTGGTTTGAGTTACTTTGATGGTAGGGAATAGTTTATATTGTTATGTTTTAGTTTAGTGTTGATTGTTTTCTTTATTTTTAGTTTTATTGTTCTTAGTTTCAAACAAGTTTTAGATTAGTTGTTATATTTATATGTTTGAGATTAGTATATGTGATGAGTATAGGGATATTTGAGTATTGCTAAAATAATTTGGGGCTAATTTATGACTGAATTATATTTATATTTATGTGGGAACAATGGTTGCTTCAAATGGTAAAGTCTTTAAACTTTTTCACAGCAGTTCTCATCTCATTCACCGGACTATGTCTTTAGAGGTATGAATTTTATTTGCATGCTAGAGTATATTTAAAGTTGTTAATTGTTCTTTGTTAAATTTGAAGTCTTATATTGACGTATTTATAAAATATTGAGGTTGAAATAGTTTGAGTTGAATGTTAAGTTTTGATGTTGTGTTTTGATATGCGTTGAGAGGGGAAGAAAGTGAGTGAGGGTAAATGTCTAGATTTTATTTGAAGTAACTAGTTTTACTACGTTTAAGTTTAAGTTTTATATTGAGTTTAAGATTAGTATATGAATAAATGCATAGTTATTTTTAAGTTTTGTATTAATGTTGCTATTGTTAAAGGGGTAATGTATGATGCATAAAATTATTATTTAGTAGCATCAAAACTATTTAAATTTGTATTTCGGAGGTATCTTGAGCCTTGGGGTTTATGTTCAACTAAAGAAGGAGAGAAGAAATCAAGAAATATTTTGTGGATATTATGTAATTGTAGATTTGTATTTGATAGGTACTTCGATATTTATGTTTGTGGATATAATGTAATTTTAAATTAACTTTATGAAACTAAATTGGACATTATGTAAGAAAACTAATTACACGTAAAAGTTGTTGATTTTAGTTTATTAACTTAAATTTGTGAGATTCAAGCAACTTTGAATTATAGCTTAAAAAATTAATAGGTTTGATTTTTAGTAAATTAAAATATATATATATATAAAGTCCATCTAAATTTAAGGCACTGGAAAAAATAGCAAAAATGTATGTACATTTTTAAATCTTTCTCAACGCCAAATTAAATTGGCGTGGAGAAACGTAATCTCTTCTGACGTTAAATCAAATTTACGTTGGGAAAGGTACCCTCTCCCGATGCTTATTTTTTTAATTTTGCATCGGAAAGGTTTTTTGTTCCAATCATTTGCCGACGCCAAAAGAGTGGTGCAGCCTAGGGTATTTATCCCGACACCAATAAACCAAATTTTGGCGTCAGGAAAGGTGACTTATGTCAATGCCACCATTCTGGCATCGACATATCTCCTCCCAATTGCAATCATTGCGAGATCAAATTTTCTCGACGAAGAAATTTTTTTCCATCAGGATAGGGTTCTCCTGACGAGACTCTCCCAACAATCGTACCGATGGTTAAAAAGGCTCTGAAAAATCTTTTCCGACACTTTTTTAACCTTTTCCGACGTTTTTTGCGTCAGAAAAATGTAATTTATCGTAGAAATGTTATATAATTTTTTTTTTAAAAAAAAAAACCATTGTCAAAATTCTAGGCAAAGTTCAAAAATTAATTAATCTTTGAAAATATAATTTTATTTTTCAAATTTAGTTAGCTAATGATTGAAAAATTAAAAACCAAATAAAGAAATGTTATGTAGAAAGTTATAATGCTTTGAAACTAGAAAAGTAAAAAAGAATCAGTAGTGATGTAAATTCCACACAGAAGCTATACATTTTGTAATACATGGAAAGATTAATAATTCACACCATTGGACATGAAGTATCTAAGATGAGAAATTTTTCATGTTTTTTTCTCAATTGAGCTTGATGAATGATTGAACATCCAATAACTAATTTTTTAATTTTTTTAATATTTATCAAAGTTGTTCACATTCATTGAATTATGTAATTTGTGAATTATTGATATAAGGGGCATTATAGTAAATTATAGAAAAATTTGCAAATATAATAAAATTTAGATTCACCTAGTTAACCAAGAATATTTGTATTTGATTGTCTAAAGTTATATTCTTCCAATAAATAAATAAATAAATAAATAATATCCTATCTCAACAATTGACATTGTTGAAAGCTACCACTATTAAGATAGGTTGGATGAGTTGACCCAATCTTTTTTCTTTATGCAAAAACAATTCACCTAATTTAAAGGAGAGATGGGACAAAAATAAATAAATAAAAGACAGGACCTAACCTAATCTTATTCATGTATTGTATAATAATTTAATGAAATTTGTTTGGGGATGTTAGGATATTTCTACTTTTATTTTCTTTTCTATTGATTCTTTTTTTTTTTTTTCCACCACAAGAAAGTTTGGAGTAGTTCTCTATTATAAAACTTTATCATTGATAAGTTTTTCTTTTTCTTTTTTTTTTTAAATTAAAATTTAGTAGGTTGTTTGTTTGTTTTTTTAAATATAAATAATCAGAATTATAAATGCTTAAAATTATAGATATCCGACATCTTTAGATAATCATATTTATTTTATATGAAAATTTTTAAAGATATTTAAGTATACTTAGATAATTGTATTTATTTCGTAGGATTTATATTTGGGAATATCATAAATTTACCTAATATTCTAAGAATACCCTTAAGTCTATTTGTTAATTTATAATTAATTTAATAAAACTTTAACTCGGGTAAAATATTTATTTTTATTAATTTAAATTTATTCTTATTAATATAGTTTTATTATTTTATTTTTTTCTAAAAAATAAAAACGATTACAATATAATTAAAGAGAGTGAAATATATAGTTGACATTATATATATATATATAAAGGTAAAAATGAAAAAAAAAATGTTCTCATCATAAAAATTCAAAAGAACCCATGTTTCTAGATAACATCCAAAACTTTCTAAATGCCCTCCGTAAAGGTATCCCAAGATGCTCAAGAATCTTACATTATCACAAAACAAACACGGTAATCCAGATACCCACCCCATGAAAATCTTGGATTCCTACAAAACAAACGACCTTGGATTTTTATAATTTTATCTCTTAAATTTTAAAATTTTCAATTTGCCCCTTGTTGTCTTAAAAATTTCAATTTAATCCATAAAACTTGGTTTACATCCTTAAACCCTCTGCCCACCTAGAAACCCACAAATTTTTCTCCTATGCTTACTCTTTACGTAGTCTAGAGTACAATTAGTAGACGCAATTAGGAAGGGTTGAAATTACAAGCCCATTCCCATGTAATGATTTTTTTTAAAAGGACAGTAATCAAATTAAAATTAAGCCAAAACCAAATTAAAACCATTGAAATCATAGGAGACTAATTTTTTAAAGGAATTAAATTACAATTTCAGTCTTTAAAACTTTTAAATTTGTATTAGATAGTTTCATGAACTAAAAAAGAAAGAGCAGTCTTTATGTATAAAAGGTGTAATAAAGTTATCATGTTATCAATTTTATGTCTAATAAATTATTCACTTATTCAATATTTTTAAAATTTTACGAATTTATTAAACATAAAATAAAAAGTTTTAAAATGATTCAATTAACTGTTTTAAATATGTTAAATATGTGGGGAATCTAAAAACGTAAAGTTAAAATTGTGCAACTATTTGACATAGGATAATTGCTCAAAATGACCTAAAACTCAAAACCTTCTACATAAATGACCTCTTTTTTCAAAAAAAAGGGAAAAAAAGGTTTTTTTAACCTTTTAAATAGTGAAATTATCATTCTACCGTTATATAACTAAAACATCAAATATCATAAATTTGATCATATCTCTCTCGATACAACTTCGTTTTTGTAAATAATCACTCGTGACGAAGCAAAAAAAGCATCATTAAAAAAATTGTATAAAAATGAATGGTCATCTAGTAAAAAATTGTATCGAGAGAGATGATTCAATTTAAGGAGTTGATGCCCTTAGTAATATAAGGACAAAATGATAATTTCAATTCTTCAAACAGTTTTTTTTTAAAAAAGTATGTTTTTTAAAAAGATGTCATTGTATAAGATTTTTCTTTTCTTTTGGATTTTAGGTCATTTTGACCAATTTTTAAGAAACCTACCTGATACAAAATTGTGAAAGTTTAGATACTTTTGTAAAACTGAACTAAACTTGTAATTTAATCTTTTTAAAAATCAATGGAAATCATACGAACTATATTTATAATTTAAAACCTTTATCTTCTAAAGAAGATTTAAAAAATAATCAAAATCTATTGTTAACAAAAACAAATAATAATGTATTTAATGATCTAACAATTCTAGTTTCACACTTAACTATTTTAGACTCCCTTTAGTAATTATTTTATTTTTTATTTTTATTTTTGAAAATTAAGTTTATGGATATTATTTCCACCTTCAATTTTCTTATTTTGTTTTCTATTTTTACCAATAATTTAAAAAACCAAACCAAAATTTAATAATTAAAAAAAAATTGCTTTCAAAAAGTCGTTTTTGTTTTTTTTTTTTTAAATCTAACTAAGAATTCAACTATTGTATCTAGAAAAGATGCAAATTATTATACGGATTATGGATAAAATAGGCAATATATTTTTAAAAAGAAAAATGAAAACAAAATAATTACCAAACGAGATCTTAAAGATTTTGGTCTTTTCTAGTTTTATTCGTCCTATGGTAAAGTATTAATTTAATTCCACATGCAACTATTCAATTACATTTTAGATAAGGTATAAATAGACCCACTTTCAGCATTATATTTATGTGGAATTATCAAATATCATATATTCTTCAACAATCTCCATTAGTCTTTTCCAAAAAAAAAAAAAAAAAAAAAAAAAAAAAAAAAAAAAAAAAAAAAAAAAAAAAAAAAAAAAAAAACCTCCATCAGCATTATGTAATGCCACACCTAACTTTCTGTCACAAATTAAATGGATCAATACTTAAAACAAGAAAATATGTGTACTAAAATCAAACACATCCTATTAATAAAATGCTAACATAAAGATCACAGAATAGCTCTAATTCAAAAGATGGAGACATACGAACAACATAAATAGAACTTTTATTAAATGAGTTTGCATTTAATTTGGTTTGCTGTACAAAATATAGATTCAACATTTTCAAAACAAAGAAAACAACAAATAACACAAACTTAAAGGATCAAACGTGGGGCAAAAAAATAAACTAACAATTTCCGTGGAATTAAAAAAAAAAAGGGGAGTATTCTTAATAAGAGCTTTCTCAGAGGGCTGAAGCTGATAGACCAATGAAATAGATAAGTTAGCCAATTCAACATACAAAGCTCTCATTCGATGTGATTTCGTTTTGTACACCAACCTGAGCCGTTTTCGTTGTATGTTACCTGTATTTGCAAAGCGGTTGTTGCTCGGGGAGACGAGACTTAAAGCATGTACATGTAATGGTCATGCAAATTCTGGATTGAGTGCCAATGCCTCTCTGTAAATCATCTCCTTCATCTGTTCTTCGTCTAAGTATTGTTGCTCAAACTCGAATGAGAATGGCTCTGGGCAAACCGGCTCATCGGCTATGTCGTGCAATCTTTCTAGGTATGGATGCGCCAACGCTTCTTCAACTGTTTAAAAAACAAATTCATAAAGTAAAATCAAGGAATGATATGAAAAATACTATGGTTTAAAAACTCATGGTCACTTTTGAAATTGAAACAAGCCACATGAAGGTTATTTCACATGCAAATTTATGATAGTTTGCACCTCGAACCTAATAATATTGTAAGAAAATGAAGAGGTTATAACTTAAAGTATTGTACTCCCTACATTCCAATCACTAAACTATCATTAACATTGTATTTAATAAGCAACTAATTCATCCAGACCATCAAAAGACAAAATAATGGAGATTCGATAAATGTTTACCAGTAATTCTCTTTGTTGGGTCAAATGTCAACATTTTATCCACAAGATCAATTGCCAACGGATGAACATGTGGAAAAACCGTTGCTAATGGCTGACGAGGATGGGGAGGTAGCTGCCGAAGATATCTTTTCGAGTCTTCATTTCGAATGAAACCAAGATCTGACTCAGTTGGTGTGCCAAGAAGCTAAGAATTAAAATGATAAAACATGAGAAAGTGTACAACCTACAGTCAAAGTAGCTTTCCATGTCTATTAAGTAACGATAATCAATTTCAGGAAAAAGGAAAGATGATGAACCATTTTTAAGTGGAAAAATAGAACTTGAAAATCATGGGCCGAAATCGATATTTCAAAGGGAAACTGATGAGAACTAACAAAACAGAACAAAGAAATTGCTTTCGAATGAGAGTCATACTTAACAAAATTAAGATTATATACTTAACAAAACTGATAGTAGAAATTATCAAGGAATCAATAACTATCGGGTATATTTTCACATCGGTCAGAGCTTTAATAGTCGAAATTAGATAATCTAAATTTGATACACTGCATAAGCTCTCTGTAGATTGTTTTACCTCGGTCAATAATCGCATCTGATGCACATGATCCCTGCCTGGAAATAAAGGCCTTCTATTCATAAGCTCCAGAAAGATGCAACCAACAGACCATATATCGATAGCAGCTGTATAATCAGAGTTCAATAGAAGCTCAGGTGCTCTATACCATCTTGTGACAACATATTCCGTCATACATTCATTTTCCGAAGTTGGCCGAGCAAGACCAAAGTCACATATTTTGAGATCACAATTTGCATTAAGCAATAGATTGCTCGGTTTCAAGTCTCGATGAATGACGTTTGCGGAATGTATGTATTTCAGTCCTCGGAGAATCTGATAAAGGAAATACTGCACAAAGCATGCCAAAACTTATATTACAAATGGAACAATTGAAATAAAAACCAACGGTGCAATTGGACATAATGAATGATGAGAAGTCAAGACCCCGTTGTACCTGACAATGCTCTTCCGATAAACTTTGGTTGGAACGGATTATTTGGTGAAGATCAGTATCCATTAGTTCAGTCGAAATGTAGACATCATTGAATTCTCTCCGTAAAGGTGGAGGAATCACATCTCTTATGCCTATTACCTACATCCAATGAATCACAACCTATATAAGATTGTTCTTCTCACCCTTAAGAACAACTATTAAAAGACTTCCCCCAATATTATAAAAATACAATCAGAAGGTACAGAGAAAGCAAGATAACCATTGTACGAAGCAATTCCATTTCATCATCCAGTTATTGTAATGTAACAACAAAGTCAGAATCCCAGAAACTTTCCATCAGCAACAAAATAATGAAGAACCACATGCTACTACAGCTGCTATTCAACTATTATATGGCCAATCACCCAACCATTGCTAAGGGTAAGTACTGTAATCATTTATACGTTTCGGAGAAAGTCCAACCCACTTATTAATGAACCAAATCACCAAATACAATGTATTCCATATTACAAGTAGACATCAAAATTTGAATTCAATCAAAATGAACCTTCTAGGATGGTAGAATGCCTTGAATCTTCTCGGAATGACCATTGACCAATGACCAAATCTAAATTGTATTCGTATTTATGTTATTTTTTATTTCGGCAATAGGTTTTAAAGTAATGCACTATATATTCTCTCTAATAATAAACTGATCTCACATCTGTCTTGGACGTAGCTAACATACTGCTAGTCTGTATCGAGGTTTTCTCACTTTCTTTATTTTTCGATTTCATAATATAGGATTCTATCATCATTACCCCCATGCCACCAATTTATACATCAAAATAGAAATCACAAACACAAACGGAAGAAATCAAAATTCGCAATGATTAATAGAAACAACAGTTGAAGTAAATCATCAAGTATGAAGTCTCTCACATTTTCATGATCCAAATGGCGAAGAAGCTTAATCTCACGTAGCGTCCTCTTCGCATCCATATGGTTATCAAATGCGTTAGCAATCTTCTTAACCGCAACCATTTCATTGGTCTCCGAATTCAAAACAGAACTACAAACAAACAAAATCCAAAAAAAAGGGTAAAAAGAAACTCAATCCAGAAGGAGGTTTCATACAAAATCAGCAACAAAATCCAAAAAAACAGAACAAAGAAATGAACATACCAAACAATTCCGTATGCTCCGCGACCTATAGGCATAATAGGGGGACGATATTTGGAAGTGATTTCGAAGGGATTTCCAAAGATGTTATACTGAACGTATTGGCCACCATGGGTTGAAACAGCAGGAAAATCAGCAGGATTGTTCTGACCAACATCAGCCATAATCTTCGAAACCCTTTGCTCTGAAACACCTTCTGAATCAAATTCTTCGATTCTGAATCAAGAAATTGAAAACCCAGAAGGAAGAAGGAAGACCAAGACCAAGAGTTTGAAGAAGAAGTGAAGAATTTGGATGAATATTTATGCAGAGAAGAATTTGTCAAATGGGAAGAAGGAGAGAGAGTGGAGTAAATGCGAGGAAAGGGAAACGAAGGCTCGGGCGCGGGAGAAAAATTAGTCACGCGCATCTGACGGAAGATCGGACGGTTCAGATTTCCGCCGCCTTTGATCGACGGTTCATGTTCGCTTTTCGTTTTTTCAACGGCTTTCTTCCTTCGTCATCTTCTTCCACGGGTTTGTTTTGGAAAATTTGGGAAATCAAATAATTCTTCTTTTTGATTATCTAATTATTGCTTAAAGAGGAATGGGTTATTTTAATGAAATGAAATCTATTTTACCCTATGATTAGGATCGTGCAATCTTCTATTTTATTCGTATTTTGACTTGTCTTCTCTCCATCGTTGGATCTATTTTTGGTATAATTTGAATTTTGATCTATTTTTCACTCGTTTAAGTTAAAATGGTTAAAATAATCCGTTCACTTTTCACTATTTAAGTCTATAAAGTTGTCAAAAAACACCATCTTCTAACTATCTCTCTCACCTTCCCTCTAATATTTTTAAAGACTCCACCTATCTCGATAACAATCATCACTGATTACATGCCTTGATCGCAACTACCATTGGCAAAGACCATATCCTGCTATCAATTTTAGTGATTACCTCTGATGAGAGAACTCTGGTGACTACATCTGACAGCCAGCTTCAAGGATCACTATCGATAACCAATCGTCAACAAGCAGACGACATGCTTTGATAACCACTTCTAATGAAGATCACATCTGTGTGATCGATTCTGATGAGCACCTCTGACGTCAAACTTTAACGACTACTTTTAGTGGCCAACTTCGACGATCACTGTTGATAACCAACTCTGGCAATAACCATCGCCAATGATCACTGTAATCTCACTTCGACAACAATCATCGTTGGCATGATCCAATGACCATCGCTAACATGCAACTCAGACGACAACTACTTTTGATGAAGACCACATCGACGATCAATTCTAGTCACCACCTCCAATGCCAAACTTTGATGATTACCTCTGGCAACAAATTCAATGATCACCACCCACAACCAACTCTAGCAACAACCATCGTAGACAACTACTGTCACCTCACTCCAACAACAATCATCAATTCATGCTCCAACGTCCCCCTTTTGCGAGCAACTCCTATAGAAACTACCCCTTCACTGAAGACCACATTCGGCGATCAATTTTGGTAACCACCTCAGACACCAAATCATGGTGACTACCTCCAGTCGTCAAGTTCGATGATCACTGCTAACGACCAACTACGTTGGTCATCTTTAACAACTAAACTCCGATGACTGACTCTAATGGCTAATTCAATTGATCATATATCTAAAAAGAATAAAAAAAAACAAAGGAAAAAAACTCAGTCTATGGAAGTATTTTTAAATAGAAAATTTCAATTATTAGTTAATAGATTTTAATAATTGTTTTTTATAATAAAAAGTGTTGGATATTTATAGTGAAAGAAAGTGAAAGTACGGTGAAGATTCGAAACATAAAATGAATTTAATTGTGTAGATTCAATCCATTATTTAGAAACATTCAAATTGAATTGAAACTTCATATTAAAATGATGTTTCATGTACAAATTTAATATGTATGAAAATTAAATTTGTAATTTTTTTTCCAGTTTGAATGAGTTATGTTTGATTTTTGTCAAGTAACAACTCAATTGAGTTGAATTTGACAAAAATTTTAATTTTTGTATTTATTTGATTTTATTTTGTATTTTTGAGAATTATTAAGTTGCTAGCCTATAAATAGTAATTTGATTCTTCATTTGTAGCATCTCATTCCAAATTAAAGAGTTCTCTCCTTTTTTCTTTCTTTCTTTTGTTCGATCTTGAGTTGAGTTGAGAGCAAGTATCAAAGAGTTCTACCAGATCTGAGTAGTTCGAGGTTGCAGTTCTACCGGAGTTAATCATTGTATTCTACTGAGATGATCGCTGTAGTTTGCTTGCAGCTCGTGCAGAGCGAATAATTTTCTTCAAGACAACATTTACCAAAAGCATGTCTTGACTACGTTTTGAGTCTCCAAAGGTTTTGAAGTTCTTTCAAGTCTTTGGTCATTTTCATATCTAAGTCTTGTTAAACCATCTGACTTTCGTTTGAGTTTGAATATTATACATTGAGTGTAATATTTCTTGTAACTGAGGTGTAATCAGTTTGCTAGTGCATTCAGTTTTATATATACCATTTAGTATTTAAATGAAAATGACTTTTTAAAAGACACATCTTTTCCAAGACAATCTAAATAGGTCATAATTTAAGTTTTTTTAATATGAAAAGAAGACCAAATGACATTTAAAAAGGACATTCTAATTTTTAAACCCCACAATATATATTTATAGTTACAAACAAATAAAAAAAAGTTCCATTCCATATTTCACTAGAAAAAACCTTATAATACTTATATAGACGTGTTAAAAGAAAAACATTTACGCATGTTTTTTTTAAGACAATTAGATGAATAGTTTTAACCATGCATTCTCAATTTTAGACATATTATTGTTAAAGTGTTGGTAGTGATTCTAAAATTTTTAAAAATTATTTTTGTCATTTTCAAAATTACTCGTGAAATGTTTATAATCATTCCAAATCAATTTCAGTAGCAAGAAAAAATTTATTTAAAAGTATAAAATTAAACATTGAATTGATTTTGAGGGATTAAAAGTGTGTTTCAAAATGATTTTAAACATGATCACAAAAGTGACTTTAACCATTTCAAAATCACGCTCTAGCATAAATCAGCCAACATGCATGCATGATAAACCATAACCTACAATTTGACGAAAGATACCATTAAAGAAAAAAAAAATTAGCCTCCTTGATTAGATGGCCTTTTGTGTGTGTGCGCATATTTCACTCATAGTTTTTTTTTCTATATTAAATAAGAAAATTTTGTCTACGTCAAAATATTGTAAAATATAGGTGAAGGTTTTAAGTTAACATTTCAATTGAGTGTTGAAAATTTGAGAAAATATGAGCATAATTGAATAGTTGAATAAAAAGTTATAGCTCGCAGAAGTCAAAATGAGCACAACTCAAGTGGCATAGTATTTGTATTATCAACTTTAAAGTTAGAAGTTCGATTCTCGACTTCAAAATTATTATGCCTAATTAACTCATAATTTTGAATAGTTTTATGCCTTGTGCTAATTTAACAATATTAGAAGCATTCTGAATATAGAAGATGTAAAACAAACTTATGTATTAAAACACTCCTTAGAAAATGAAACCAAATATACCGGTATTTAAATTATAAACAGATTTTACATAAGGACAATATACTTCAAAGAAAATGAAGTTTTTTAAAAACATTGTTTTACTGAGAATCCAAACGATCCCCAAGTTGTAAAGAGAAATAATCATATAGGTAACCATATAGAAAGCATAGTCGCACCAAAACTTCAAATGACTTTGATGTTAGAACTCAAAAAGTGTTGTTTTTTTTCTAAATCTTTTTTGAGAATTTGCGAGCGTTGGAATCAAATCTCTTATCTCGAGCTTAATATTACAGATTTTATGTTAGTTGGCCTATATTCATATTGGTTAACTAATAGACATCACAACAATGTGATCTGTTTTTTCTATCTACAATTATATATCTTTTTTTTTTTCCACTTGTGATATAAACTGCCAATGACTATAATTTTCTTGTTTGTCAATTTTATCCATGTTAAGATGAACGAGTTTTGAGGTTTTTGTTTAACTAGGAGAACTTCTTGAATTTTACAATGCATATGTTGAGTTGCAAGCCAAGAATATTTAAGTATGATTGATCTTCCTATCTTGTGGAGTGTTGAAATTTTGGGCCAAGAAACAATTCTTTGTCTCAATAACTTTGATCTTGATTCACCAAATTGTTGGAATGCCTTGAATTTCTTAGCTGGTGCTTCAAACAACTAAATGTAGGCGTCTCGCTGACCAGTCAACGAGTCAAGGTTCAGCGGCGACACGCCCTGGTGGGGTTTAAGGGCAATACCTTTGAAACTTATTCAGAATTTGTATCTAACATATTTACTTATTTGTGGTTATTTATAATTATGACCCTAAGGTGTGGTTATTTACGATTATGATCTTAAGGTTATGATCCCAAGGTTTAGACTAATGTGCTATATAAACTCTCTAACCCTAGAAGCGTCGTTTGTATATTCAGAAAACATTCTCTCTAATAATATTGTTCCCTCTCTGCCTTGTGGACATAGCTAATATAGTGTTAGTGAACCACTTATATCTCTTTTTACGTTTTTTTTTATTCTTTAATCATTGATTTCGAAACACAAATTCTTAGGGTTGAAATTATATCCATGTGGTGATTTTAGTGTTTATGAATTACGTTCATATACTTAAAAGTTTTTTAATGTCAATTCACTAGCTTGTGTAGATAAGGACATCGTGATTTTGTTCAATGGATGCAAAGTATCGAATATCATAACTCAACGATAATTAGCATATACTCTTTCACTATGGTTAGATACTTAAATTTATATATCTCACATTTGTTGTACTGAGAAAAATTGTCAACTGTGCTACTTTTGTTTTCTCACCAACCTTTATTATTCAATGAAAGAATTCAATATTTCAAAGTACGATCTCAAAGGAGAAAATACGAATCATCCTAGTAAACAATTATAAACAAAACTAACGCAATAGCTTTTTCTTCTTTTATTAGATTCAATAATATGAGAACAAGAAGATTCAAATCTCCGACATCTCGACTAAAGATATATATACCTCTATCAGTTAATCAGTTGTGCTTAGGTCAATAAATAAATGCAAGTGTTGAAAACGTTAGAGATGTGTTGAATAATGGGACAACGTTTGTCAAATGGGTTAGCATTACATGTAGGGACGGATTGTATAGTATAATTTTAACTTCCATTTGAGAATTTGGCAAAAACAAGATTTTTTTTAGAATTATAGCAAAAGGCTTCTCTACAGGTGCTTGTGCTTTTTGTTTATCCGAAAATGTCTTCATTAGTATATTTAATTTCAGTTTAATTTTATATTCATTAGTATATAAAATTTAATTTCAGTTTAATTAAATTTTAATATTATTTTTTCTTTCAGATCTTATATTATCTTGATTGTACTGATTTTTCTTTTTTTTTTTTCATATATATTTTATCTTATTTCTTTTTTATATTTTGCAATATCAACTCTCACGTAAATGGTCATTATCTGCTTCTTTCTTTTATGGTTCACCAATTTTTCTTCAACAATTTATTAGAATTATAGTGAAATTAAATAATGAACATCAAACTATTTTTAAAAAATCATCAAATGGCGTATATTACAAACTTCAATTAAGGTGTAATTATTTTTAATAAACAACTTTTAAAGAAAATGTTAGGTCGGATTGGCTGTTGGATTCTCAAAATAATGGGCAAAATATTTTATTCGGAAAATTAAAATATTTAATGTGTGAAATTTAATAATTCAAAAATCTAGTTTAAATAAAATCTTTTGTGAATACCAATAAATTTTGGTTGATACGATTTTAATAAACATGTATTTTCGACTAATTTCATTATATGTACTGTTGGGGTATTTTTGTAATATATTAAAATATTAATGAATTAAATGAATAATCGATTTGCAATCTTTTCTGATCTGAAATATTTTGCTACTTTTTAAAATGAAACATTAAAAATGTTAATTCTCTTGTCAACCCTATTTTGGATGTTTTGACTTTTTAAAGCTCGTAAACTAAAAGACTTTTTGAAGTTTCACTTGATGTTCATTGATAATAAAATGTTTAGACATTGTATTTTTGGAAAACATTGTGTTTTACTTGAGAATATTATAAAAGTTTTACGTAAACAAAATACTATGAAAAGAGGACATTGTGGTAGATATCCGATCGTTTTCCATCCATCACATTGATGCTAGGATATCTTGGAAACATTAGTCTTGGTAGTATTCTGGCATCTATGGCCAGATGAAGTTCCATCTTTGGGTCCAATTGTGGGACTTGTTTCGACGATTATATAACCATGATGATTCAACTGAAATTCTTTGGGATCATGAGAAGCTAGGAAGCAATCTGAGAGTAAAGTTTAAATGATAAGACTATTGATGGTTGTTTGAATGTTATGAACCAGTGTAATTCTATTAAGAATTGGATCAATACTCATATTATTTAATTCCAAAATTTTTTTGAGTCCTTGTCAGGTGATGAATTTTAGACCAATTAGTCTTTGTAATGTTTCAAAGTTCATGATTATTACAATAAGTTCATTATTAATAAGAATAGAATATGTAAATAACAATATAAAGTTTGAAGAGTGACATACATGATATTTGATAGGCGAATTTGGATGATGCAAAACCTCTATCATGAACCTCATCACATAATACCCATATTCCACGAAATCTTTTTGGCGAGGGCACTATAGAACATAGAAATAAACAATAATATTGAAAAAAAAAAGTTTTACGTATAATAAGCTCTACTTATTTAAGGGATTGTCCATTACTTGCAATCGACAGGCTTATTGTTGAAAAACTTTTGCTCTTACACAATCAAGAGCCACTATATGTAACAATCATGGCATGAAACTCTACAAATTTAAGCTCTACTTGCTCTTTACATTGCAAAGATGGACAGAAGCATTTCAAAGTATGTTTCAAACAATAGAAAAGAATGATATGATACTGCACTTACGTGAAGGTTATCTGTGCTCCTCATGAACAAAGTAGTCCGTATATTTGAATCAACATCTTATATCAAACATCAAACTATTATGTGCCACCCAAATATAAGAAAAATTAAGGAGTCCTTTGGATTATCAGTTTATCGCACAAAATGTTTGGTAGAGGATCATCGATTGGCTAAAAATGGAGTTCAAAACACTTCTTGCAAGAACTAATAGGTTAATAAGTGGCTAGCCCATCATTTCAGCTCTTAGAAGGAAAAATCTACACGAGGAATTTCAACATTCTTGTCAATATATATAATAACACCACTAGAAGTGAATAAACGAAACTTATATTAATTAGTAATGATAAGAAATCATATGAAAAGAACCATCTATTAATAAATATAATAAGAGGGTTGCGCTAAAGGACCGAAAATCAATAAACATAAGCGGCCTTGGGCATATGCCCCAATTGATAAGCAGGTGACATGCCATGAGAAAAATCCATAGGAGGGCTAGATAAAAGAGAATAATACAAATACGAACATGTTACCGAGAAGAATTCGAAAGAAATCTATATGTACACGTTGAACAAATTCAATACTTCTATCCCTTTAATGGTTACATTAACCTTTTCAGTCCCTTCACTTTCGAACATGGTGCCAATTGAAACAAAATCCCCAACTCCACGTACTCGGCCAGCATGTTTTGGTGTCTCAAATGCTTGAATCAAAACATCCTGGCCTTTATGAATCTTTTCCAACTCTTTCTATTATGTTGCATATGAAGTCATATATATCTTTTTTAAATATATACATATATAACACCATAATATACTATTAATCTAGTTCATGATACTCACAATTTTGCATTCGATTTTGCGTGTGGACTCATAAAAAAAAATCATTTGTTTTCTTATTTTTTTTTCTTGTATAAAGCCATAAACCTGCACGACTAAGAGTCTTTCCAGTAGATTTTTGTAAACAAAAGAAAATTATTAAAGTACCTTGTTTAATATATTTTTCATCTTATATGCTTCAAATATTGGTGTGAATTAAAAATTTCTTTCATGTCGCTTTATGTCTAAAGATGCCAGTTGACAACCGCCATTGTAACTACTGTTTTGATGACAATTTAAAATTGACATCTTATATGTATTTTTCTGAAACTGTCATCATATAGTCAATTTGTCATTGTCTATAAAATTCCAATTGATATCTAAAACCAAGATTGTTGTAGTTTTATCCTTGTATAACTACTAGCAAGTCATCGAAGGTATTTTTAATAGGGATTTTGTGTCCTAAAACCACGTAGTTAATTAGTTATTTAATAATTATTTAAATTAATTATTAAATACATCATACTAAATTATTTATTACACAAAAAATCCAAGGTTATGAATATTAAACGGAATTTTGAACTGGTTAATATACGAGTGGATCATGTTTAATAAATAATTTAAAAGTTCTATAGTAGATGTATAAAGTATTGGGATTTATGTCCTAAAGCCTCGTAGTTAATTAGTTGTTTGATATAATAATTGATTATGTTATATATACGATACTTAGTTATCCATTACGAGAAAAATTCAAGGTTATTTCATGAGACTTGAAACGATATGTATTGGACATACAGGTGGATCATGTTTTAAGTAATAACCTAAAGGGTCTATAGTATATGGATTAAGGTTGGGTGCCTTATCTTGGTAATAGTATGGATACGATTCACTTTGTAATTGTTACAAACAATTTGATCCAAATCGTTCATGTAAAGACATGCGAGTTGGGGTATCCTATACAATGACTTTGTATAAAACTAGATTGTGATATATTTAATCTCTCCTTGTAACATCATTGACTGAAGAGATTAATATTTCATAGGATAATCATGTAACTCGATCTCAATCCTGAGTGAATTATTGGCCCTGTCTATGAGGCCAGTCTTTGAATTTTTATTTGTCAGAGTAGCCCAAGTCGCCGACTCAATAAGCATATATTTTGAGGACTTGTTCGAGTAGGGAGCTGGGATCATAACTACACAAGATAAAATTCACTCATTCTCGCATTTAGGGAAAGTAGAGAAGTGGTTCCCTTGAGTATTGATTTTGAATCTTGAACAAAGGGTACCTGCCTTTTCATTGGCCTGCATGGGACTTAGTTTATGGTAGGACCATAAACAAATTGTTCATTAGAAGGATCAGCTGTACTTAAGGAGTAAGAGGTAATTATAGGGGTGAAATGGTAATTTGACCCAACTACAATTGTGAACTACTCATGAAGGATCGACTTACATTAATGGTTAAATCCATGGATGCAGAAATATTCTATAGTGGGAAGAGTGCATTTGTGGGTCTTTAGTAGAGCAACCCGCTGTTAATGAATGTTCATTAACATAATTAAAGAGTACAATTAGTTAATATTGAATCATTTAAACTTCTAATCTATAGGTCCATTAGGTTCCCCTGCTAGTCCACAACGGATAAATAGGACCATTAGTTTTGAAAGAATTTGAATTGTTCAAATTATTAAAGGGGATAATATTAATTGTATATGATACAATTAATAAAATGTATATAGATATATTATAATATAATGTTAGTTTTGAATGAGATTCAAAATTAAACTCTATAATAAAATGAGATTTATTATTTCAATATGATTCAAATAATTAATAAGCATAGGATTCATATTAAAACCATAGGTTAAAATTTAATGTGAATTAGATTCATATTAAAATTATAGATTATGAAAGAGATAAATACTTGAATAAGATTCAAATATTTAATTAATTGAATATTAGAGATTTAATTTTGTAAAATAATTATTTAATATATTTATTTAATTAAGTTACTAATTAATGTAACTAATAATTAATTAAAATTATATTATATTATTTAATTTAATTTAATTTAATTAGAAGCGGGTGAAGTGGGACGTTAAAGAATGGGAGAAGTTATTTAAGAATTAAATGTATTTCTTCTAATTAATTAAATAGGAAGTGGTTGAAAAATGGGAGTTGATCCACACTTCAAGTTAAAGAAAGGGAAGAAGTTATTTTCTCCTTGAGTGGTTCATTCTCTCCAGAACACTCTTAAGTTTTTCATAAAGAAATAGCTTCTCTTTTCTCCTACTATTCCCTTTCTCTTTCAATAGATGATTCCTACAAACTGGTCCTTGCCAAGAGAATAGCAAGGAAGATGTGATGGTAGTTTCAAGAGTTAGTTCCAAGAAAATGCGTTATGAAGTTATTATGATGACCGGGAGAAGATTTGAAGAGTGTCTTCAAAGGTATATTTCTTCTTCCCTCTAATTTCATGCTTAACATACTACATATTGATGTATGTTTTTTCTTTTCAGTGTTGTAATTTTAAAACAAAATTCAAGCACAATGATCCCTCGCTTCTATTGTGAGATTCGATCCCTACAATTGGTATCAGAGCCAAAGCATACTTTTAATTTTACTTTGAACTTTACACAGAATTGAATGGTGAGTGCATTTTACTGTACACATAAGTTGTATGGTTTGTTTTGCATAATAGATGTTTACAAGTATTGGCACATTAGATTTACAACTTTGTTACTTTGATTTGATCAATGTAAGGGCCCAATGTTTTGGGTATTTGTTCTGTAAATCGAGCATGTAAGTCTAGGTCATTCGTGGTGAAGTGTTTACTGTGAAAAAAGCCAAAAATAGAAGTGAAAGATATATTTTAAAGTGCAGACCCGAGAGGTTTTCATGTAGATTTCTTTCGTCGCATCTTTTGTGCATCATTAAAAGCCTTTGACTGTTGTCCGTCATTGTTTAAGGTTAGGGAAAGATCATGGAAAAGCACAAATGTGGTAGTTTTCTTCCAACTTTTCAAGGAAATCTTTTGTGCTTTAATTTAATTTAATTTAATTATGTTTCATTAGGTGCCAATATTTGATCTATTATTGCTATAACATAGTTTCAACGGTGAAGTTCCGCAGCAGAAGCGGAATCGTCCCAATTTCGATTTTTACACATAATCAAAATTTACAGAACATAATTATGCATTTAAACAAAAAAAAATATAACATGCTTCTCTAGAAGGAATTGGGGAAGAATTTAAAAACTTACCCTTAAAGAACAACTTCTTCACGTATTCCCTTGATCCGGTCACAAACTCTCCATCTGGCTACCACCACAAGCTCCTTTATTCTTTTAGAGGATGAGAATAAGCAGGAATGGGAGCTCTACTAAGAATTTGGGAAGAGGGAAAGGATTTTGAGAGAAAGAAGAAAAACTACTTTTCTTCTCTATGTGTTCTCTAGGAGTCAATTATCCTGACCTTCAGAGACTAGGAGAAGAAGATGGGAAAAAACCAACTACCCATTCTCACGTTATATCAAGACAGAAAAACTAGGAGAGGAAGTTATAACTCCCTCCTTTATTAAATTAAAACTATTTTAATTTAATTGAAAAATATATAATTATGGAATAATCACTTTATTATGTAATATATATATTATACCATAATTATATTAAATATAACACATAACCTATAGTTTTTAGTATACATATTATGCCATATGTTATATCAAATATAACACATAACCTAGTTTTTTTTATATTGTATCATATACAATATAACCTATAATTTTTATTTCTCTCAATCATTCATTGTATTTGGTATAAATCACATTTGTACTAAATTTAATTATATGAATCTCATCCATACAATTAGTATTTGAATCACATTCAAATATTTAATTCTTCTCAAAATAAACTTTATAATGTATTAAATATATTATATTAATTATATCGGATATAATTAATTCCCTCAATTAATTTGAACAATCCAAACTAATCCAAAATTAATTCTCAATAATTCTTGTTGAGCTATAGAAGGGACCTTATGGACTTGTAGATTGAAGTTTCAATGGTACTTGAACAATTAATTGAACTCCTTTAATTAAACTAATCAACATCCATTAATTGTCAGGCACTACACTAAAGACCGACAGTTGCACTCTTCGCACTACAAATATATTCTGTGTCCATTCGATATAACCAGTCAACAGTACAATGACCCTTCATAAATTGCTCATAAGTACAGTTGGGCCAAAATCACCATTTTGTCCCTGTAGTTACATCTAACTCCTTAAGTAACACTGATCTCTCTAATGAACAATAAGTCACAGTCCAACTATGACCAAATCTCTCTTGGGTCAATAAAGAGTGTGGTCACATTGTTCAAGTCCCAAAATCAGCCTTTAAGGGAGCAATTTATCTACTTACCCCGACATCAAGGAATGAGTGAATTCCATCTTGTGTACCTGTCTTTACACACATGTTTAAATTACATAAAATAACCTAGGACTTTTGTTTATTGGATTGAGTGTATACTCATAATATAACAATTATTTTAATAATAACAATTTATTTATACAAGTTTACAAACTAAAAGAATACAGGAGAGATTTAGGATATTAATCCCAAAAATCTCCCACTTGTCCTAAAGCTTAGAGAGTCAAATGTACAATACAAATAAAGTAAAACAATAAACTAGGCATACACTATACCTCAGTAACATTTCCCACTTGCCCTAGACAATATATCGCATATCCTATAGACCTAGACTATTTAGATGACCCTCGATCACTTTAGCCTGAGATCCTTTATAAACGGATCGGCAACGTTGTGCTTTGAAGCAATCTTCATGACAATCATATCACTTCGATGCATAATCTCCCGAATCAAGTGATATTTTTGCTCAATATGTTTGCCTCTTCAATGACTCCTAGGTTCCTTAGAATTTGTCATAGCACCATTGTTATCACAATAAAGTCTGATGGATAAAGACATATTTGGAACAAATTCCAAATCAATAAGAAACTTCTTAAGCCAAATAGCCTCTTTAGCAGCTACGTATTCGACTTCCATAGTGGAGTCTGTGATGCATCCTTGCTTCATGCTCCGCCAAACTATAGCTCATCCATTCAGAGTAAATAATGAACCTACTGTGGATTTCTGAGAATCCCAATCAATCTGAAATTAGAGTCTGTGTATCCTATAAGGACCAAATCCTTATCTTCATACATAAGCATATAGTCTCTCGTTCTCCGAAGGTACTTGAGGATTGTTTTGATTGCTGTCCAATGATCTCATCCTGGATTGGATTGATATCTACTGATAATCCCTACAACATAGGAAATGCCAGGTCTGGTATATAAGTTTGCATACATAAGGCTACCAACAACTGATGCATAGGGAATTCGTCTCATTGCCTCAATATCTTGAGGAGTCTTAGGACACTACTCCTTAGATAATACAATTCCGTATCTGAAAGGTAATAAACCCTTCTTGGAATATCCATCGAATATCTGACAAGCATCTTGTCAATATAGGATGCTTGAGATAAGGCCAACCTTTTTGTTCTTATGATCCTTGATGATCTGGATCTCTAGAACAAACTGCGCCTCTCCCAAATCTTTCATTTAGAATTAGACTGCCAGCCATTTCTTTACATCAGACAGAAAAGCCTACATCATTCCCAATGAGTAGGATATCATCCACATACAGCACGAGGAAAGCTACTGAGTTGTTGGATTTTCTTGTAAACTCAAGGCTCGTCAACATTCTGATTAAAGCTATAAGATTTGATCGCAGTATCAAATCTTATATTCTAAGATCAAATTGCTTGTTTTAGTCCATAAATGGACCGATTAAGCTTGCAAACCTTTTGCTCTTAATCTTGTTAAATGAATCCTTCTGGTTGATTCATGTAGATGGTCTCTTCAAGATTGTCATTAAAAAAGGCAGTTTTGACGTCCATTTGCCATAGTTCATAGTCACAATATTTGCCACAAGTCTAACTTTAAAGGTTTGTACCTTTCCATCTACACCTCTTTTTCTCTTGTAAATCAACTTACAACCTATAGGTTTTATCCCATCAGGTTGATCTACAAGCTCCCATACAGAATTGAAGTACATAGACTCCATTTCTTGATTCATGTTTTAATTCATTAATCTTTATCAACATCTTTCATTGCTTGTTTATAAGACAATGGATCCTCAACACCATCATCAACTATGATATCTTGGGCTTTTGTTAAACCCATGTAGCATACAGGTGGGTTCATAACTCTCCCACTACATCGAGGCAATCTCAACTCTTGAGATGGATGTGAATGACTAGATGAACCGACATTAACAACTCTTGTTGATGTATTAGCCCCTTCAACAACCCTTGTTGAAGTCTTAGTGGTTTCATTAGAAATTTCACTTAAAACTATTTTACTTCGTGGTTTATAGTTCTTCATGTGGTCTTCTTCTAAGAAGGTAGCATTTGTCAATATAAAAACTTTATTCTCACTTGGATAAAAAAAGTACTCACCTCTCGTTTCCTTGTGGTAGCCTACAAATAGGCATACTCTCGAACGAGGCCCCAACTTTTTCGGATTTGTCATTAGTATATGGGTGTGACATTCCCAAATTTTGAAGTGGCATAAATTACCTTTACGACCTCTCCATAACTCAAAAAATGTTTCAGAAACACTCTTTGAGGGAACGTTGTTCAAAATGTAAACAACAATCTCTACTGTATATCTCCAAAATGAGTCAGAAAGTTAAGCATAGCCCATCATAGTCCAAAACATGTCCAATAGGGTTCTATTTCTCCTACACCATTCTGTTGAGGTGTACCTGGGACTGAGAGTTGGGACGTAATTCCATGTTCCATCATATAATTCTGGATTTTTAAGTTCATATACTTTCCACTATGATCACATCGTAGTATTTTTATCTTTTTACCTAAGTTTTCAACCTTAGTCTTGTACTCCTTGAACTTTTCAAGTACTTCACACTTGTGTTGCATTAGATATAGATACTCATATGTAGAATAATCATCTATGAAAGAGATGAAATATTCATATCCCATTCATCGGACCGCGGAGAATAGAATGTATAAGTTCCAAGGTCTCTTTGGCTCTATAATCTTTTCCAGTAAAAGGTCGTTTTGTCAATTTTTCTTCAAGACATGACTCACATACAGGTAAAGAGCTATCTTCTAAACTATTTAGAAGTCCACTTTTCACTAATCTCTCAATACTATTGAGATTAATGTAACCTGACCTTAGATGCTAAAGGTGGGCATTTTCTTGAGGAGAAATTCTCGGTCTTTTAACAATTATTGCCGTTTTGAATATTTCAACATTTAGCATGACTTTTGTGACTAACAACCTTGGTATATACAAGTTACTTTCCATTGAATCAAAGCCTAGCTCCATTCCATTATTAAAAATAAACACTTTATTTTCAAAGGATAGGGAATACTTTTTTCAATCATACAAGAAACATAAATTAAGTTCCTCTTGATATTAGGAACTACATATACGTTATCCAATAACATATATCGTTTCTTATCCAAAAATAACTTATGCTTGCTGACAGTAACAGTTGAAATATCTCACCAGTACCGACTCTAAGAGTTATCTCTCCAACTCCCAATTGTCTCCAAGAATTAAATCCTTTATAGGAAGAACATACGTGATTAGTAGCTCCTGAATCAACTATCTAGGTAGAATCATCATTTTCTACTAAGCATGTCTCTATGACAAATAAATCAGATTTATTTTCTTCAGAGTTCTTCCTTTTCTAGAGAGTGGTGGAATTAGCACTACAACCCATATCATAAACTCCAAGTTTCATCTCAGAGGACTAACTTCACTAGATTCTACAATATTTGCTTTCTCTATTTGTCCTTGACATTCAATATGGACTGGAGTTTATCGAAGGAGCTGACATTACAGGTTTCGTCGTCATAAACCCTATTTTTCTTGAACTGTGAGAACTTTCGCTCAAACAATTTTTGCATTGATTGCATGATCTGATGTGCAGTGACCATGCTCTCAAATCTTTTGGCTAAGGCATCAAGATATGCTTGCCAAAATGTAAACTTGTGCCTTATCATTAGCCTTCATCAACATTTCGTATGCATCACAAACATTTCGTGTTGTAGAGGTTGGGATTTGAGGACAATCCTCAGTCAAGACGATGTTGAGGTTGTTAACCATCAAAAAAGTTTTAATCGAAACATTTCAAGTTGTATAATTAAAACCGGTCAAACAAGTAGAGGCAAATAATAGAAAATTACAATGTGACATTTTTGCTAAAAAGAAACAAATTGATTTACATTAGATTTTAGTAACTCTAAAACATCCAATCAAAATTTAGCAAAAACTGAATGAATCCCATTTAACATCTAATTTTTGTAATGATGCTTCAATGATTTAGGATAAAAGCCACCAAAGGGTAGTCAGTTGTCTCTTCACTGAACTGAGACACTCTCAACCAATTACTACACCAAAATAACTCTTATTCCTATAACAATTAGTCGTCATTGATTTGATCAAGAAATCATTAACTAGCTTAACAATTTCTCGTAAGTGTGACCCTTCATTTAAGATCCTAGAGTTCCGTCCTACTGAGCCAATCGAAGAGAAAAATTGATTTGGGCAAATACCAAAGTAATCTTATCCATTTTTGGAGTTCAAGGAGGATGCTCCCAGGGCGCCACGAGGCTGTGCAAGAAGATCTCACAGTGCAAACTAATGAAGGAGACCGTAGGACATGTTGACACACACCCCTCTCCCACTTACTATAAATACTTTTTTCATTCACCTTGATATTGACCCATGCAAACACCATCTGAATGGGGACGTGCCCAAAGTGCCTCGAGGTTAAGTATAAGTCTCATGGTGTAAACATTAAGGGAGAAAATGAGTTGAAAAATGACGTATCGTATACATTTTTTTCGTCCCACTGAGTATTTTAAAAAACTTAGGGTTTAATTAACTCAGAAAAAATAAGGCTAATTATTTTACTAAGTGATTGTTTAAATTTGCCCAATAATAACACTTACTTTGGATAGTTCAACAAATCTGATTAATGTTCATTAAACATTTTAACAAACTTTAATCGACAATGGCCTGCTTATAGCAAATCTACCTAATTCACCTTTCCAGTTCAGTTCCCAAGTAGGAGTGTTTAGTTTCCGCCAACTTAAATACCTCAGTCTAGACAGAACTAGCATTGGACAAAAGGTCCCTTATAGATACGTTTGCTATAAATTTAATCTTGTATTAAAACCAATTAATCCTATTAAACTGATTAAAAAGGTTAAACTAATTTCAAATCTCATTAGAAAGTTAGTGATCTTAGGTCTATATGGATCATATTTTAAAACTATTTTTAAAAAATGATTTTAACCTAAGTTTGCATGCAATTCTGAATTTTTTATTTTTAATTTCTAATTTCATTTAAATATAACAATTATAAAATAAATGAAACAAATTAAAACCATACATTGCATCAAACAACATACTCAATAAAATTATAACAATTATAAGATTATCTAAAGTGGTGTCATGCAACATGCAATAGCCATTTCATTACTAAACATACATAACACTTATATACTAAAGGAATGAAATAAAATAACATTCATACATACATCCAACTATATATTATAACTCATATAATATAAATGATGCATGACAATGTTATTATTCATGCAAATATATAGTATAACACTTATATTATATGATACATGAGCATGCTATAAATTAAATCATGCAACTATATATTGTAATATTTATAATATAAATGGTGCATGAATAATGCATAACCTATGATGTGATTTTACTATATTGCATATATTATGACATATATAATTAAAATTAAATGATACATCAAATGCATAATTTAAATAGCAATTTAATTAATAAAAAAGCTAACTATTACATAAATAATAGCCAAATCGGTTCTATACAGATGAATCGGGTCTTAAATCATACGAACCGGATTGTCCAGCACCCAAACCACCCACAAACCACTCGAAACAAGCGAACCAGACGAGAACCAGCTAAACCACGAACAGAACTGCAATTGAACCGATCAATTTTTTCCATTTGGGAGCATTGCAACAATGTGATCTAGTGTTGCAATGCTACAGGAAAAAAAATTCCGTCCGCTCTTCGCAGCGTTGCAATGTTGTTGTACAGTAGCCACTGTACAGACACGAAAACTTTTGATTCTTCTTCAATTTGGGTCTCGTTTTCTCCAAAAAATCCCCGAAAACTGCACAAACAACTCAAGACTATGAACTTACAGATTCTATTGCAATTAATGCCTAAAATCAAAGGGCCCTTACAAATCAAATTTATAAAAAAAAAAAACTGTAAATCTAATGCCTAACCCCGAATACATCCATAAATCGTAAACCACATTCATCCATTCATCATCAACATGAAGAAAAATACAGAATGCAACACCCACAATAATTATGTACAAACAATTCGAGAATAAAATAAAATTGGAAAACAAAAATTCGCTCTGATACCAATTGAAAGGAACGATGAAGTTCCACAGCGGAAGCAGGATCATCCCAATATTGATTTTTACACATAATCAACATTTAGAGAACATAATTATGCATTTAAGCAAGAAAATTATTGCATGCTTCTCTAGAAGAAATTGGAGAAGAATTTAAAACCTTACCCTTGAAGAACAACTTCTTCACGTATTCCCATGATTCGGTCATGAACTCTTCGTCTGGAACTCGATCTCCAAAAACTAAAATCCTAAGTGGCCACTAATACAAGAGAACCTCCTATATTCTCCTTCGGGGATGAGAATAAGCAGGAGTTGTGGGCTCTACTAAGAATTTGGGAAGAGGGAAAGAATTTTGAGAGAAAGAAGAAAAACTATTTTTCTTCTCTGTGTGTTCTTTGGGAGTCAATTACAGGAAGGATCATAACCTTTGGAAATTAGGAGAAGAAGATGGAAAAAATGAACTGCCCATTCTCACGTTATGCCAAGAGAGAAAAACCAGGGGACGGAGTTATAACTCCCTCTTTTATTAAACTAAAACTATTTTAATTTAATTAAAATATATAATTATATAATAACCACTTTATTATATAATATATATATTATAATGTTATATCAAATATAACACATAACCTATAGTTTTTTTTATATTGTATCAAATACAATATAACCTATAGTTTTTATTTCTCTCAATCATTCATGGTATTTGGTATAAATCACATTTATACTAAATTTAATTATATGAATCTCATCCATACAATTTGTATTTGAATCACCTTCAAATATTTAATTTCTCTCAAGATAAACTTTATAATGTATTAAATACATTATATTAATTATATCACATATAATTAATTCCTTCATTTAATTTGAACAATTCAAATTAATCAAAAATTTATTCTCAATAATCCTTTTAAACTACAAAGGGGACCTTATAGACCTGTAGATTGAAGCTTCAATGGTACTTGAATAATTAATTAAACTCATAATTAAATTATTCAATATCCATTATCTACCAGATACTCCATTAAAGACTGTGCACTATAGAGTATATTTCTTTGTCCATTGGATACAACCAGTTAACAGTACGATGACCCTTCACAAATTGCTCGTAAGTATAACTGGGCCAAAATTACCGTTTTATCTCAATGGTTACATCCAACTTCTTAAGTACCACTAATCCTTTTAATGAACAAAAAGTCATAGTCCAATTATGACCAAATCCCTCTTGGGCCAAGAAAGGGTGTGGCCACATTGTTTAAGCCTTGAAATCAGCCCTTAAGGGAGCAATTTATCTACTTACCCCGATATCAGGGAAAAAGTGAATTTCGTCTTATGTACCTGTATTCCCAGCTCCCTAGTCAGACAAATCCCCAAAATGGTAGACATATTGAGTCAACAATCTGGCCACTCTCACCCATGCAAATCAAATAATTGCTTTCACAGGCAAGAGTTCTCAGCTCACTCTGGATTCAGGTCATGTCACCTATGGACATCTTGATGAAATGTAAGTCTCTATTATTAACGGTGTTATATAAGGAGACTAATCATTTCGTAGTCTGGTCTTATACAAACTCTTTGTATAGGATACCCCCACTTACATGTCTCCACATAAATAATTAGGATCAGATTATTTGTAGCATTTTACAGCACTTATAACTGATAGTGTAGACATGCATAAAACGGAAGTTAACAGAAACATTAAGCACTCTAATTACTTTTAATTTCAGTAAAAGCATGCTAAAAAAAATCAAGTAGAAAAGGGTTTCAACATGAATACCTTTGAAGAATTCCACTTAATCCTTAAAAGTTCCACGAAATTGACCTTCAATTTCTTTAGAAAACTACCAAGAGAATCTTCTCTACTATTCTAAGCCTTGGACTTGAGTCGTGGAACTTTGAATTGAGAAGGATTGAGGTGGATGTTAGAAAGTTTGAGAGCAAAACCAGTTTTGCAAAAATTTCACAAATTCCAGATTGCCTCCTCTTAATACTTTGAAAATAGAGTATTTATCAAGTTGATTCATGCATGCACTTACTCATTCAGCTAATTGACATTTCAGTTAACACTTAGATAGTAGGCAAGGTGTTAAAATGTGGATTAATCCACTCAAAAATTCCATTTTTGGGATAAATCCACTAATAAAAACATTTTCTAATTTCTAATTAGATTTAATTCTAAATTAAATCAAATGAAATTTCAATCAAATGAGATTTCAATTTCTGAAAATTGAATTTAAAAAATTGGAAATTGATTTAATTTTAAATAATTAATTAAAAATTTTAATAAATTAATTAAATAATAATTTAATATCAAATATTAAATTAATAAAACACCTAATTTAAATATGAATCCTATTCATCTAATCAATATTTAAATATTTTGAACTCTCCAATTACGTTTAATTTCAACAAAATTAAACGTTAATTATATCGAATATAATTATTAAAACCCAAATTTGAATTTGAACATTTCAAATTCAAACCCTAAAAAGAAATTTGAACACTAAATTGAACCCCAAATTATGAACCTACAGATCATGAGCTCCAACAATTTGAGATTAATTAGCTAAACTCTTTAAACCGAATCAATCAATATTTGTTAACTACTGAGACATACCACTATAGCTCAGTAGTTGCACTCTCCTCACTATATTATATATATATATATATATATATATTTCTGTCCACTTGATTCAACCATAATCAGTAAGTCGATCCTTCACAGGTCATTCGTATTTACAGCTAGGTCAAAAATACCATTTTATCCCTGTAAATACATCTTGCTTCTTAAGTCACCATTGTTACTCTATTGAACAATTGGTTTATAGTCAACTAATAAACCATATCCCTCTTGGCCATGAGAGAGCAGGGCTCCTTTGTTCAAGACTAGGAATCAGTACTTAAGGGAACAACCTATCTACTAACCCTAAATTGGGTTGAAGTTAATTCCATCTTGCAGGACCATGCCCTCAACTATCTATCCGGTCTTATCCCCAAAATGGGAGGCTTATTGAGCAGTGTTGTTGAACTACTCTCACCAATGCAGATCAAAGGATAATACCAAATAAACATGAGTTCATAGTCAACTCAGGATTAAGATTGAGTTACCCTAGGTCATCGAATTGAAATAATCAGTTATAACAGCAAGCGGTCGTTATAAAGAAATGTGACTATTTCATGGTCCGGTCTTATGCAAACATCTTTTACATAGGATGACCCCACTCGCATATCTCCACATGAACGATTTCGAGATCACATCGTTTGTATCAGTATACAAAATGGGTCGCATTCATAGTGTCCTCAGGATGAGGTTTCCAATCTCATCCATATACTCACTTTTTTAGGCTATATGCTATAACTTGATCATCTTTTATGTCTCTACATAAAGTTAAAGTATTCATACTATAGCCATGGGTTCGTTTATTGAATTTTATAACAGAATGCAATCTCAATAATACTTTTATTGAGAACTAGAATATATTTCATATATTATAGACTACGAGTTTCGAGACATTCCCAACAATCTCCGACTTGAACTAAAACTTCAGTGGGTTACATATATATACAAATATACAATGTTGAGAAAAGATAAAATACTATAAACTAGGGCATCTATATACCCTTGACATTCTCCCACTTGTCCTAGATTTGTGAAGCTTATAGTCCCAGTCCGATCAATTGACCCTCGAACACTTTAGTCATGAGGGCCTTCGTAAATGGATCAGCAAGATTTTCTTCAGAGGCTATTTTCATGACTATCACATCTCCTTTGTGTACTATCTTTCTGATTAGATGGTACTTTCGCTCGATATGCTTTCCACACTTATGGCTCCTAGGTTCCTTTGAGTTGACAACTGCTCCACTATTATCACAATACAGGGTGATCGGCAGATGCATATTTAGAACTACTTCCAAGTCTATCAGGAATTTTCTAAGTCATGATACTTCCTTAGTTGCTTCATATACAGCTAGATACTCAGTTTCTATCGTGGAATCAACAATACAACTATGTTTGTTACTTCTCCACACTATTGCTCCTCCATTTTAAGTGAATACTGATCCTGAATTAAATTTCCTAGAATCTACATTAGTCTGAAAATCATAATCAGTGTATTCCATAAGGATCAAATCCTTATGATCATACACGAACATATAGTCCCTCGTTCTCCGAAGATACTTGAGGATGTTCTTAACAGCAGCCCACTGGCTATGTCCAGGGTTGGATTGAAATTTGCTGACAATTCCAACTACAAAGCATATGTCGGGACATGTACATAACATAGCGTACATCAAGCTCCTGACTGCTGATGCATAAGGAATTCTTTTTATTTCTTCAACTTCTTGAGGTGTCTTAGGACATTGTTCCTTAGACAAATGAATTCCATGTCTAAATGGTAGCATACCCTTTTTGGAGTTTTGCATGTTATATCTTGACAACATCTTGTCAATATAAGATGCTTGAGATAGCCCTAGTGTTTTGTTCTTGCGATTTCGAACAATTTGGATTCCAAGAACATATTTTGCATCTCCTAAATCTTTCATTTGAAATTGCGATGCTAGCCATGTCTTTACCTTTGCAAGGAATCCTGTCTCATTCCCAATGAGCAGGATATCATCAACATAAAGTACCAAGAAAGTTACAATCTTGTTGACTATTTTATTGTAAACACAAGGTTCATCAACATTCTATTAAAAGCCATAAGATTTGATTGCAGTATCAAATCTTATATTCCAGGATCGAGATGCTTGTTTTGATCCATAAATGGATCTATCAAACTTGCAAACTTTTTGCTCCTGACCCTATTCAATAAACCCTTCTGGTTGAGAATAAATAATTTCGTCAAGATGACCATTCAATAAGGTTTCCTTGACATCCATTTGCTAGATTTCATAATAATAGAAAGCAGCAATGAATAAAAGTATTCTAATAGATTTAATCACGGCAACAGAAGAGAAGGTTTCTTCATAGTCTACCCCCTTTGTTTGGGTAAAACCTTTTGCCACGAGTCTGGCTTTGTAGGTTTGCACTTTATCAGTTTGGTCTCACTTTCTCTTGTAGATCTACTTGCAACAAATAAGTTTTACCCCATCTGATTGATCTACATGCCCCCAAATAGAATTGAAGTACTTCAACTCCATTTCTAGGTCCATGGCTTTTATCCATTGATCTCTATCTACATCTCTTATTATCTGTTTAAAACTCAATGGATCGTCTAAACCATCATCAAGTATGATGACTTGAGTTTCTATTAAACCCATATAGCGGTCAGGCTGTTGAATAACCCTTCCACTACGTTGAGGCATTCTCAACTCATGAGAATGGTGTGATGGAGTAACAACTCTTGTTGAAGGACTAGCTTGATAAACAACTTTTGTTGATTTATTTGCAAATTCATTGAATATCTCATCTAATACTAGTCTATTGCGAGGTTGATGATTTCTTTTGTGATTTTCCTCTAAAAATGTAGCATTTTTCGTTACAAATATTTTATCTTCTTGAGAATCATAAAATATACCACGTTTTGTTTCTTTAGGGTATCCTACAAATAGACATATTTTTTAACGTTGTTCCAATTTCTTAGTGTTTTGCACCAACACGTGTGTCGGACATCTCCAAACTCTGAAGTGACGTAAACTACCTTTACATCCTCTCTATAACTCATACAGTGTTTCTGAAACACTTTTTGAAGGAACCATGTTCAATATATGTACAACAGCTTGTACTGTATACCCCCAAAAAGATTGAGGTAACTGGGCATAATTCATCATTGAACGAACCATGTCTAATAAGGTTCGATTTCTTCTTTCTACTACACCATTCTGTTCTGGTGTACCAGGTGCTGTAGTTGGGATTGAATTCCATGTTCTACTAAATATTTATGGAATTGTAAATCCATATACTCACCACCCCGATCCGATCAAAGTGTTTTTATCCTTTTATCTAATAGGTTCTCAACCTCAATCTTATACTCTTTAAATTTTTCAAGAGTCTTAGACTTATGATGCATTAGGTAAACATAGTCATATCTGGAATAATCATCAATTAAACTAATGTATTATTCAAATCCTCCCCGAGCTTTGATATTCATCGAACCACAAAGGTTTGAATGTATAAGTTCTATAGGTTCTTTGGCTCTTAGACCTTTTTTTAAAAAAGATATTTTAGTCATTTTCCCTCAAGACTTGATTCACATGGAGGTAAAGATCTGTCTTCTAATTGATTTAGATGGCCATTCTTTACCAATCTCTCAATCCTATTGATATTTATGTGATCAAGCCTTAAGTTCCAAAGATAGGCGTTAGGAGAAATCTTTCTTTTCTTATTTTGAGTTTTTGCTGTTTTAAACATCTCTATATTTAAAATGGCTTTTGCCTCAGTTGGTTTTAACACATACAAGTTATTTTCAAGTTTAGTTGTACACATTTGAACACCTTTTGAATTAAGAACACTTTATTTATATCAAAAGTGACTTTATACATATTTTCCTATAAACATGATACAGAGATTAAGTTCCTTTTCATTTTAGATACAAAATATAAATTTTCTAGTAAAATGTATGGGTCTCCAAAACATAACTTGATGTCTCCCATTGCTTCTGCTGAAATGACTTCACCTATTCCCACCTTGAAAGTCATTTTTCTTTCTGATAGCTACTTCCAGGAACTAATTCTAAAAGAAAGTGCAAATATGATTAACGACTTCTAAATCTAGTATCTAGGTTAAGTGAGAACTTTCCACTAAACACGTTTCTATTACAAGTGAATCGAATTTACCTTGATTTTTCATCTCAAATTTCTTCTCGGCAAGATACTTAGGGCAATTGCGCTTCTAATGTCCATCAATGTTACAATGGAAACATTTTTCTTTTGCAACTTTTGTCTTACTCTTGGTAGCAAGAGTCTGTTTCTTCCCTTTTTCCTTTTGTTTTCATTTGGATACTCTTATCCTTTGAAGATCTTGACTTCTTTTTTTAGGGTTTTGAACTTGATGAAGCACCCTTTTGAAATTTTCTTTGGGAAACAACATTTGCTTCCCCTTCTTTAATTTTCATTAAAGATTGATAAGTCTGGAGTTTGTTCAGGAGTTGTCAAGCTGTAATCAATCTGATTCATTACAACATTTGTACAAAAGGTTAGAAAACTCTTCAGAAGATATTCCATTATCATACTAACTTGACTCCTCTCATCTGTGACAGCGCCGTTTGCTTCCGCTATGTTGAAGCGGACCATCATATCAAGGAAATGTTCTCTAATAGAGGTCCCCTATTTCATACGTGAATTGTAGACGTATATAATAGCATCATGTCGTGCCGATAAGGGCGGCTGCCCAAACATCCCTTACAACGACTCCATCATCTCTCTGGTAGTGACCAGGGTTTCATGTTTTTTAGTAAGCACATCAGATATGCTTGCTAAAATATAGGCTTTGGCTTTTTCATAAGCTCGGACCCATCTATCATAGGCATCCCGAACATTTTGGGTTGAATTAGGATTAGGAAGAAGAGGACGCTCCTCTGTTAAAATGAATCTCAAGTCATCAATTACTAGTATTATGTTTATGTTTGATTTTCAATTTGAATAACCATCTCCATTGAACTTATCGGAGGCTAAGATTTGTATAATTAAGTTCGACATGCTGAAACATAAACAAATTCTATGAAAAAATTGCATCCAAATTCAATTTTAGCAAAAGTAATAAATATCCATATTTCTTTATTTATTTGCAACGATACTTTGGTGGGTCAAAGCAGATGCTACCGAAGGGCAGTCAAATACTCTTTCATTAAATCAAGACATTCTAGACCAAATACTATATCCAAAATAACTCTTATTCCTATAGTCATTTAGTTCTCGTTTTCGGTCAAGAACTTACTAACACTTAGTAACTCCTTGTAAGTGTGACCCTCCATTTTCAGATTTCATAGAGCGGTATGAATATTCCCCCAAATTGGAAGACAATGTACAAGTCGAAACTAAGAAACCCTATTCATGTTAAAACCCTCCGAGGGGATCGCCGTAAAAACGACTAGCTAGTGCTGCTTAAAACCGACAGCAGACACAACATTAGAATCTCATGGTTTAGACTTGAAGGAACCCCTATGAAGGGGACCACAACGGAAACGGATCATCCCAATTCCCAATCGTTTTTTAAAAACAATTTGACATCACATGTATATAAAAAAATAAAAAAAAAAAAAAAAAATCATACAGCATGCCCAAAAAAATTAATCAAAAAGGTTTAGGAAAACTTACCCTTGAAGATGTTCTTCAATTGAATCCCTCGAACACTACCACAAAGGAGTCCTCGGTATTTTCTAGTGAGAATCTAGGAGGTGTGGGCTCTAGAGTGTTTTGGGATTGAGGGAGAAGGAAGAATTTTTAGAGATTAACCTTGGGAAAAGCAAAAAAGAAAAACTTTTACTGAGATTCACCTTCTTCTCCGCTTTTTTTTTTCTTTTGCAGGTATATGAAAGAGTGACCTCCACCACTTCTTACGTGAGTGGTGGAGAGAAAAAAATGGGGAGGGAGTTGTAATTCCCTCCCCTTAATTACTTTAAAATTAAATAATTAAAAAATTATTTAATAATAAATAATTTTAATTCAATATTAAAATTATAACAAATGTATATAATAACCAACTTATTATATATTACACAATCATATGTTATATCATATATAACATATAACATATAGTTTAACATCGTATCATATACAATATTTAACCTATAGTTTCTTTTCTCTCTCCTATGGTATTTAATATAAATCATATTTACATTAAAATTTAATTATATGAATCTAATTCATATAATTAATGTATGAATCATATTCAAACATTTAATTCCTCTCATAAATTCTTTATACTGTAATGTATCAAATACATTATAGTAATTATATCATATATAATTACATAAACTTAATTATATCATATATAATTAATTTGAACAATTCAAACTAATCCAAAACTTGATTCTCATAAAATTCGATGAGTTAGAGGGGAACTCATGGACCTATAGCTTGAAGCTCTAACGGTTCGTGAATAATTAATTAAACTCTTTATTGAATTATTCACCATCCGTTAAATGTCAGGCATTCCACTAAAGACCGACAGTAGTACTCTTCGCACTACAAATATATTTTTGTGTCCATTGGATATAACCAATCCATAGTACGATAACCTTTCACAAATTGCTCGTAAATACAACTAGGCAAAATTACCGTTTTGCCCCTATAGTTGCATCTAACTCCTTAAGTACCATTGATTCCTCTAATGAAAAATAAATCATAGTCCCACTATCACTAACCATTCTCGAGACAGAAGAGGGTGTGGCGCCACAATGTTCAAGCCCTGGAATCAGCCATTAAAGGAGCAATTTATCTACTTTCCCCAACATTGGGGAAGGAGTGAATTCTGTCTTGTGTAGTTGTGTTCTCAGCTCCCCAATCAGACAAATCCTCAAAATGGTCATGTTGAGTCAGTGATCTGGCCACTCTCACACATACAAATCAAAGGATAACCTTCATAGGTAGGAGTTCACTCCTCATACAGGATTCAAGTCATGTTACCTATGTTCATCCTGATGAAATGAAAGTCTTTATTAAGAACAATGTTATATAGTGAGACTACTCATTTTGTGGTCCTATCTTATACAAACTCCTTTTTATAGAATATCCCCGCTTACATGTCTCCACATGAATGATCGGGATCAGATCACTTATAGCACTTTACAACAATTATAACATCTACAAAGCAGGTCATACTCGTAGTGTCACCAGGATAAGGTATCCAGCTTTATCCATCTACTACATGCCATTTAGGTTAGCACTTAAAACATGATCCACCAGTATGTCTCTACATAGATGTTTAAGTTACGAGATAACCATGGAACTTAGTTTATTGGTTTGTGATTAATGCAACAAAAAATTGGAATAAAATATCATGTATTTTATTAAATAAACAATGTGTTTGTACATAACATTTACAAACTATAGAACCCTACAAGATTTAGGGCATCAAACCCAACAATCTTCCACTTGACCTAAAGCTAGTGATGTGTACAATATAGTCAAAAAAAAAAAAAAAAAAAAGTACACAAATAATAAACTAAGGCATAAACACGCGCCTAGTACAAAATCTTCTACTTGCCCTAGTCTAGACATGGCCTGTCCCATAGACCCATACTCTGCAGGTAACCCTCAAACACCTTAGCCACGAGGACCTTTGTAAACAAATCAGTAACGTTGTGCTTCGAAGCTATTTGCGTGATGATCACGTCTCCTTGATGCACAATCTCTCGGATGAGATGATACTTTCCCTTTATATGCTTTCCACGCTTGTGACTCCTAGGTTCTCGGGAATTAGCCACAACACCACTATTATCACAATAAAGTGTGATGGGCTTCGACATGTCTAGAATGACTTCCAGATCAATCAAGACTTCCTGAGCCATACAAATTCCCTAGCAACTTCGCAAGCCACTATATACTCAGCCTCCATGGTGGCGTCAGCGGTGCACCCTTCCTTGGGGCTTATCCAGACTACGACTCCTCCATTAGGAGTGAACACTGATCCTGATGTGGATTTCTTAGAATCCTTATCAATCTGAAAATCATAGTCTTTGTATCCTATAAGGATTGAATCCTTTGAGCCATACACGAGCATGTAGTCCCTCGTTCTCTGTAGATACTTGAGGATGTTCTTAACGGTGGTTCAGTGATCTAATCCTAGATTAGATTGATATCTACTGACTATCCCCACTGCATAGCAGATGTCAGGTCTAGTACATAACATCGCATACATCAGGCTGCCAATAGCTAATGCATAGGGGATTCGTCTCATTTCCTCAACCTCTTTAGGTGTCTTAGGACAATATTCCTTAGACAATGTAATTCCGTGCCTAAAAGGCAATAAGCCCCTCTTAGAATTCTGCATCGAATATTTAACAAGCATCTTATCAATATACGACGCTTGAGACAGAGCTAGCACTTTTTTCTTTCGATCCCTAATGATCTGAATAACTAGAATAAGTTGGGCCTCTCCCAAATATTTCATTTGAAATTGGGTCGCTAGCCAGTTCTTGACGTAAACTTACATCATTCCCAATGAGTAGGATATCATCTACATATAATATTAGAAAAACTACTCAACTGTTGATGATTTTCTTGTAAACACAAGGCCCATCAACATTTTGATCAAAGCCATAAGATTTGATCGCTATATCAAACCTTATCTTCCAAGATCGAGATGCTTATTTCAGTCCATAAATGGACCAATTAAGCTTGTAAACCTTTTGCTCTTGACCTTAGGTTATGAATCCCTCGGGCTGCACCATGTAAGTGATCTCCTCAAGATTTCCATATAGAAAGGCAATCTTGACTTCCAGTTTCCAAATCTCATAGTTCTAATATGAGGCATTGGACAGGAGTATTTGAATAGATTTGGGCATGGCAATAGGTGAAAAAGTCTCATTGTAGCCGACTCCCTCAACTTGAGTATAACCTTCTGCCGCTAATCTAGCCTTGAAGGTTTATTCTCTCCCATCAACACCTTGTTTCCTCTTATAGATCCATTTTCAACCTACAGGTTTAAGGCCATCAAGTTGATCTACAAGATCCATATTGAATTGAAGTACATAGACTTCATTTCCAGATCCATCGCTTTGATCCAATCATCTCTGTTAACATCCTCCATTGCCTTCTTATAAGACAATGAATCCTCAACTTCACCATCAACTACCATAGCTAGGATTTTTATTAATTTTTATTAAACCCATATAGCGAACAGGGAGTGTCGCAACCCTCCCACTACGTCGAGGTTCCTTCAACACTTGAGGTGGATTTCACTACTAAATGATCCTACTTCAAAAACTCTTGTTGAGGTAATGGTTTCTTCAACAACTCTTGTTGAAGATTCAGTAGTTTCTTGAAAATTTTCATTCAACACTATTTTTCTACGTGGCTTGTGCTCCCTTATGGGTTTTCTTCCAAAATAGTAGTGTTTGTCGATACAAACACCTTGTATGGAACGGTTTTACGACCATTCTTAGGTTTAGCCTCAAGCACGTGTGTTGGGCAACCCTAGATTCTGAAATGGCGTAAACTAACTTTACGACCATTCCATAATTCTAGAGGTGTTTTAGCAACACTCTTGAATGGAACGGTTTAGAATATACGTTGTAGTCTCTAGTACATAACCCCAAAACGAGTCAGGTAAGGAAGCATAACTCATCATAGATCGAACCATTTTTAATAAGGTTTGATTTCTCCTTTCTGGTACACCATTTTGCTGAGGTGTACCAGGTACTGAGAGTTGGGATACTATTCCATATTCTATTAAATAGGTCTGGAAAGATAGATCCATAAACTCTCCACCTCTATCAGATTGAAATGTTTTAATCGTTTTGTTTAATGCATTTTCAACTTCAGCCTTGAATTTTTTGAACTTTTCAAAAGACTCAGACTTATGTTGGATTAAGTAAACGTACATATATCTAGAATAATCATCAGTAAAAGTGATGAAATATTCATAATCTTCTCTAGCCTTGACATTCATGGGAACACAAAGATTTAAAAGTACGAGCTCGAGAGGTTCTTTGGCCCAATGACCTTTTCCAGTAAAAGGTCTTTTTGTCATTTTGCCTTCAAGGCATGACCCACATACTGGCAAAGAATTTTCTTCTAACTCATTTAGAAGTCCGTTCTTTACTAACCTCTCAATTCTATTGAGATTTATGTGACCTAATCTTAGGTGCCAAAGTTGGGCATTTTCTTTTTGAGAAATTTTAAGTCTTTTATTTTAGGTTACTGCAGACTTAAACATTTCAATATTATAGAGGGCCTTAGTAGCTAACGGTCTTAGCACATAAAGGTCATTTTCCAATTTTGCAGAATAAATGTCAACGCCATTTTTGGAAATAAACACTTTATTAACAAAAAAGTTGATTACATAAGATTGTTCTAACAAACACTTTACAGAAATAAGATTCCTTTTCAAATCAGAAACCACATAAACATTATCTAATACAAGAAATTTATTCTGTAAAGTCAACCAGATTCCTCCCACTGCCACAATCGAGACGACGTGCCCAGTTCCAACCTGTATCGTCATTTCGCCAGCTTTTAGTTGCCGCCAAGAACTAATTCCCTGAAATGAAGAACAAATGTGGTTAGTGGCCCAGAGTCAATAATCCAGGTAGAATCATCATTCTCCACTAAGTAGGTTTCCAGAACAAGTAAATCATGTTTACCTCGTTTGGCTTTCTTCTTTTCTGCCAAGTATTTGGAGCAGTTTCTTTTCGAATGACCATTCTGGTTGCAATGGAAACAAATTCCCTTCGCAACCTTGGGTGGCCTTCTGCCTCTTTATTCAGCAACTGGAGAGTTAGCTTTCCTCTTCCCACCTCTCTTCTTCTTCCACTTTTTGGTGCCGGAGGAAGAAGGTACAGACTTAGTTCCAGAGGTCGAACCTTTGTGGAACTTCTTAAAAATGAAGCAACATTTTCCTCACCTTTTGTTAGGATAATTTAGGGACGTGTTTTGTTTTGTTTTATTTTTATCATTTAAGGATGGATGGGTTTGAACATAAAATCATGCGTTAGACATAACTAATGTGTTTGCTCCCATGCGTCTGAGGTCATGCGTCGGAATGATGATGCGTTAATATTAGCATGTAATGATCACACGTTCTTATCACAAGTTTTTTTTACGCTTGCGCCAAGTATAACACAAACGCAGGTTTCTCGGATAATCCGAGGTCGAACATGGGGACTTGTCACTCAATAATATTTGTGAAGTGATGTGTTTGAGGCGATGAATAAAAATAAAAATATATCGAAGAAGGTTTAAACGTTTTACACTATACTCCTACTCTTAACTAAACAGATTGAGCAATAGAAGAATTGCAATGAGAATAAGTAGAGACACAACAACCAATAACACATAGTAATGTTTACTATCTTAAATCGCCCTAGTAATCCCAGCTCATTGCACTAACGTGTCACACCTCTCGGTGGTCAGCCGCATGATTATATCTATATAGTGCATGGTTGTGTTGAGCATAAGATTGTGCCTATCTCTAGGAACAATACGAACCTTGCTTAGTGTGTTCCATCCCTTGCCATCTCAGGCAGTTAGACGCGGCTACTTAACTTATAGACAAGCAATGCAGCATCCCATAGATAGCGTGGCCATAACCTTTCACCAAGAAAAGAGCTTAATATCTCAAGCTAAAATGTAATACAATACAGAGATTAGAAGGGAGATGAAGGATTCTGCGTCAAGGCTGCCGGTGGTGCCATGGTTGAATGGTGGATATGTCTCTCTCGAGCTCTATCTCCGGCGAATGCTCCGATCGTCACTCGGTCTGGTTTATGGAGATGAAGAATTCTCACTGGAAATCTCTTTCAAGCTCTCATCTGTGATCACAAACTTCTACCTTGAGGCAAAAGCTCGGATGTCTCAAAATGAAGGTCTCAAAGGCTATTTATAGAATTTGGACACCGACAGCTATAATGATGAAGGTATGGCTCACTGCTGCTTTTGTCACGGTATGGGCATTGTCACATCGCCTTATCTTGTTGATACTCCCAAGGTATGCATCCGAGCTGAATTTCGCTGAAGTTATCAACGCGTTCTACCCATCTTGCGATCTTCTATTATGGCTATCAATCCATGGCCACAATTTCTATTTGTTCACCGCATTCTCCATGCGTTGGACTCATGCGATTACTGCAACTTCCATGTGTTAGACATATGGGGTTGCCATCTGCGTTCGTCTTTTGCGGTCGCCTGGCTTCAACACATGCGTTTGTCTGTGATTTCTTATTATAAACACATGTGTTTAATTCTTGCGATAGCTACAAAAATAGACACTTTGGCACGAAATAATGCATAATACTGGGTCAGTGAGGTTTTAGGTGCTACAAAACTCAATTTTTCACAAATTCTAAGTATTATCACTACGTTTTCTACCTGTTAGCCCTCATAATTCTAAATAAAAGACTTATAATAATTGGCATTTCTGCCAGTTACCACCCCCCAAAACTTAGACTCATGCTTATTCTCAAGCATGTGTTACACTCAAGAAATTCTTAACTCATCTTTCGACGTTACTTTACGATGACCAGCTTTTCAGAATATAATTAACTCGTACCTCTAACCATGGCTGCAATGCTCTCCTTTACTTTGGTTGCTTCTTCAAAGATATCTTTTCTAAGTTGAAATTTGGCAAGTCCTTGCTCAAAAAATTTTTATTCATTCTTCGCAACTTTGCATTCAGCTCATGAGAATGCGTTTGTTTAAAACAATTCAAGCTTATGCATTTACTTATTCGAATGCGGTGTTGAACCTGGTTACGCTCTTCGTTTTGGCTTACCCCCAGGTGTGTCATGCGGGCATCAAACTTCCGTTGCGTTTCATATTCAACTCAACTCATGTCTTGCTTAATTTGGCTTGCGCCAGACAGAGAAGTTGCACTGATGCGTCGATCCTGGCGATTTACCTACGTTTTGGCTTGCCCCCACGGGTGTCATGCAGACATCGAACTACGGGTAAATGCCTTTCACAACTTAACTCTTATCAACATGGATTTCCCCATTGCATTGACAATGGAGTTGTTATTTTCAAAAGGTTTTTTTTTAAAGGAAATAACCGCAATGTGATGAACGCAATTCTCCGAGACCGCTGCTACCCCACAAACTTAGAGGGTGGCACCATTCTCACTGCAAGCTAAAAGAAAACTCAACAGGAATGTGATAACAAATGCTTAAGCTAAGGTTTGCACATAATAAAACTATAGACTTTCACAATTTGAAGAGGCTATTAAAAGTAAGGGGTGCCTTGCGATACTAATTAGAGGATGCGGTGAATTATTTTACCATTATAGACGCATCGCAAAGAACCGCAGTCAGACAAGGAGAATTCCAAAAGGATAATGCATAAAAGATAACAAGAAAAGAATCTTAAGTAGAAGAACGCATGCCACAATGCGTTGGAGTTCATGCGATTAAAGCCATGCGTTGAAGGATGTAGAGGATTCTTCCGTAGTAACTGCGCACCGAGAAGAGTTATTATCACACCTACAAGGAGAAACACACCACAACCAAGGAAGCAGCCGTATATCCAAAATAACAATAAATAAAAATAATAAATTAAACTAGGAAATCAATGTAAAAGATAGAGTAGAAGACGTCCCTGAAGAAATTGGAGTGTTGTCACTAAAAGGAATCCCCCATACAGGAGATGGCTCTCAACTGCTTGGGTCAAGGGCTCACCCTGACCATTGGAGCTTCCACAAATTCTTGGACGCATGATGGTTGATGTAACATCTCACACTTTTTTTATTTATTTATTAATAATGTAAAAATTTTCCTTTTCCAGTAATTGTCCTTAGTTGAAGGGCATGTTTGGAATTTTGAATTTAAAGTATACGTGCGAGGATTTATGTGTTTTCGTGGAAATTATTCAAAATTATTCAATTTGAAAAGTTATGGCAGAAATTAATTATTTTTCGAAAAAAAAAAGAAATTAAATAGTATAAAGTGGGTTAAGGAAATTATTTAATTAGAGTTATACTATTTTCCTTTTATTATTATTATTTTTTTTTATTTTTTTTATTTTTGTTATTATTATTATTATTATTATTATTATTATTATTATTATTATTATTATTATTATTATTATTATTATTATTATTATTATTAGTTTTTTTAAAATTAAAAGGGCCCCTCCCCCAATCTCCCTTTACGCGTCTCTCCCTCACTGCCGACACTCTCTTACTGTCGCCTCCCTCACTATCGAAACTCGTCGGAGTCGCACCGCTCACCCAGCCAGAGAGTCATCATCGGAGTCGCACCGCTCGCCCAGCCAGAGAGTCGGCCATCAGAGTCGCATCGGCCAGTCAGGAGAACTCCTGTTTGGAACGCACACGCCGCGCCGCCGCTCCTACCCTACCACCGCGCGCCACCAGTCTCGATCAAACCTCCTGACCACCGCGTATGCACGTCTTCCAAAGCAGCTCTGACT